>NC_047018.1:32804163-33048944 GCF_902652985.1 Pecten maximus
CCCTCAACAGGTGAGACAATGAGTGCCTCGACTTTATAAACACAAAAGGAAGTTTGATTTGTTCTTCATGTCCTGTACAATATTACTATTTGCTTTGGGTAAATAGTGTCTACATTTATATGTCAAGGGTTGAATAGAAATGATATCTTTATTGTTTTTCTTGTCCTGTTTTTTAGGCCATGATAGTTTGGTCAGTAGAGCATCAGACTTTGCTACCTCAGGTGAAGATCTGAGTTGTGTGATTCTATCTCTCCTCAGTATGGTAAAACTGTGTTTCCCAAGCAGCTGAAATAATGAATCATTCTGTGCTGTCGTGGTTATAGTTTGGGCAATACACTTTACTCCAAGTTGCTATGGATACCCTGCAATGAGTCTCATATATGTTGTTTGGTGAGGTAGCCACCAGCTACTACAAGCAAAATGTGCCTGGGATTTCATGGGACAGTAAATAACTCATACTCCTTGATTTACTGGTTACCTGCAGTCATGGTCAGGATTCATCAGTTTACAAATCTACCTCTGTATAGTTACCTGTAAAAAGCTGTGTCTTAAATTCTCTAACAAATAAAACTCTGACACATGTGAACATTGACTACAAGGGATCTTAGTATTGATAATACAAACTGTCGTTGACATATGCCGGGCAATGCCTCTTGATTCCTTGGGGAACACAGGGCGACAACTACATTTGTATCGATCATTAGGAGCGGTGGGCAATTTCAAATTAAATTTCAGCTGTGGACTAAATTGCCCCCTTAAGTTAAAAATTGATAAAAGGAGACTGTAAAATAATATATTCAGTTCATCAATATCAGGTAAAAGATTGTTTAAATTGAAGAAAGTCAGTGTGAAAATAATCTTACCTGTCCAGTTATATTAAGTGACTTATAAATGGCCTTTACAAACTTTGGATTATCTCCCCTTAACAGATAGCCTCCCAGAAGGCGGTACAAGATCTGATAAAGGACTGGGACGTTTCCCAGACAGACACCCTTCTGGCTAAACTGGAAGCTGCCAAAGAAAAACGCTTGGAAGAACAGAGGAAAAGGAATGAGTTCGAACAAAGCAAGTTAGTATCTCTCTGCTCTGTATTAAAATGATTCTTCATTGCATGGCAACAAAAAAAGCTAGGGATCAAAACTAAATTGTGCTTGTGAAGTTTCAAGTCAAAGAGCATATAAATTAGTTAAACAAACTCCTGGGATGTTTTTTTTTTGTTTAATTTGCAACAATTATAAAATAATTTAAACAATCACATTTGTGACCGAAATGGTAATTTGCAGGAGGTATATCATTTCTGCTGAAAGAGTTAAAGTAGCATTCAATCAACATTTAACAATTTAAATCTTATAAACATCAATTCATTGAATTTTTGTACTCATTTACATTTTTACACAGATTGGAGAGCAAAGTGGAAGCTGCTCAACATGAATATGATGTTTTACAGAAACAGGTTTGTACAGAATCTATAAATAAACTACCTTGAAATATTGTTTTCAATTAATCAAAAGGATACAATTACATTGGCTTTATATACAAAGGTCCGGTGCTATCCCATGAACCATGGGCATACATATATAAAGAACTGTGGGTTTAACATTTGTATGAAGTCCCTGTGGTTTTACACAAATATATCCACCATTCTGCAAGGAAATACTACAATATACATATCAGCCTTCACAAGCTGACAGAATACCAAATAATTGATCCAGAGAGTTCACCATCCCATGTTAAAAATTATGCCACAAGTCCATAGTGTATACAGATACATGTAATATGTGTTGCCATTGATTTTTACTTGGTACATGTGTATTTAATGTGTGAAATATGTAAAATATTAAAATTTCATATGTGCATGTAAAATTATACATAACCTAATATAAGTTACATAATGTGTTATATACTAAATGCTGTAAACTGACACATTACTTTTACAGTAGAATACACTATTGGTAAATGTGGTCTCATGTCAACACACTTCAATATTGCAATAAACTCTCAGTAGGACCATCCAGAAAAGTTTTCTATTGATTTTAATTGTTTATATTGGAGTGTACCAATTCATTAATGTGGTATCCTAACTGTTAATTTTGATAATGTACATGAGTTAGCTGAAATAAAAATACTTAATACGTGACAGGTAAATGTATAGGGATTTTTAATAGTTTCTTTGTCAAATCTCTTGTTATGGTCATTATATTTGTTCTTTGTTTCTGTAGTTAAATAAAGCTTACTGTGAGCTTGAAAAGAGGATTACTGAGCACGACGAGGCTATGAACAGTGGATTTGACCGTCCAGATGTCACACTACAGGTAAGTGAGTAATCAAACTGTCCAGGTGTCACACTACAGGTACGTGGGTAATCAAATCGTCCAGGTGTCACACTACAGGTAAGTGGGTAATCAAATCGTCCAGATGTAACACTACAGGTAAGTGGGTAATCAAATCGTCCAGATGTCACACTACAGGTAAGTGGGTAATCAAATCGTCCAGATGTCACACTACAGGTAAGTGGGTAATCAAATCGTCCAGATGTCACAATACAGGTAAGTGGGTAATCAAATCGTCCAGATGTCACACTACAGTTAAGTGGGTAATCAAATCGTCTAGATGTCACACTACAGGTAAGTGGGTAATCAAATCGTCCAGATGTCACACTACAGGTAAGTGGGTAATCAAATTGTCCAGGTGTCACACTACAGGTAAGTGGGTAATCAAATCGTCCAGATGTCACACTACAGGTAAGTGGGTAATTACTGCTAGGAAGTTGGGGTACTAATCAAAGAACCTGCATTCTCCCATCTCTCTGACCTAATTTCATTTTCATGTGATAATTTGCCAGAAAATGCTTCAATAAGTAAATTGATCAGTGGTAGTTGATATTAGGTAAAATGATGATGCCGTAGTTAAATCAAATATCTAACATATTGTACACTCATCGCCTTAAATCGAAATACATAATGTTTGGTGAAATAAATCTTTATTTGAATACCAGCATCAGCATCTTGTCAATAACGTTTTTTTTTTTTTTTATAACTTAAAATTTTATTTGGTTTTCTAAGCAAACATTTACATGACATAATAATATAATTCCTTCATACCAAACTTCTATCTTTCCATAGCAAACCTCCCTACTACATACATTAACAAGTCTCACAATATATTTCATTTCAATAACATCAATAATGAAATTTCAAATTTTATCAGGAAATCCAAATCCTATTACCACATTTTACTGGTTGGTGATAATTTTAACTTATGCTTGATATACTTGGTGATAAGTCTGCACCCCACCTCCACCACCACCACACACACACATGTGACACACACACACACATGTGACACACACACACACATGTGACACACACACACACCCAATCCCCAATATCCAGGGTGATGACTGATGATATTTCTTAACATGGAAAGGTTTTATCTCCCTGTTGCAGGCAATCCATGATGGGGAGGATGAAGTCGAATTATTGAAACTTAATACAGAGAAAGCTCGAGAAAAGTTAGCAAACACCAAGCTAGAACTCCGCGAACAGAAGCGAGCAGGACAGTGTAAGAGGTTTTGCCTGACAATATATGATATATAAAAATACTGTACACATATATTATTTAGTGGTAATTTTATTTAATTACTTTTAAAACTTTCTGCTACATAATGATTACCTTATAAATTGTACTTTCTGTATGTTATTTTTCTATGATAAGTACAATAATCTGATGCACTAAAAAAAATGAAAATTGAAAGTGCCAAAATATAGATACATGTACGGTACTACCTTGCCTGTTGGTGGTACCATATCCATCCTTCAATTTATTGACCTGTAAGAGTATTATAGAAATCAAACAATTGAGATATGGACACATTTTTGAATGAGACATACCTTGTCCCTCTAACAACAATTTGACTTGTACAGATTTTAAATTTGAATTGAAATATTTAATATCCAGCTGCTCTAGAGGAAGATGAACTCCCTGGTGTAAAAGTAATGACCCGAGAATTAGAAGATGTTTTACTCAGGGATGTGGGCAATAAGATCAAAGACTCTGGCAAGTAAGTAACACAATATATAAGTAAACCTGTAATTAGAGACCATCATTGATAATCCATAAATTGGTCTCTTTATGCAGGTTCGGTTTAAGCATGAATATATACTCCAAATGGCATTTTAAATGAGTTGTTATTTCTTACTTTCAAGGATAAGATAAAATTGCATAAAAATAGATACCTTGGCAGTAAAAAAAAATTAATTAAAATTATAATCCATTTCTTAATTTCTATGAAAAGACATCCTTTAACCTTTAGTAAAATTTCAGGAATGTGAACTATGTGAAAGCTTTGTAGTAATTAAATTATGAAGATCCTTTGAAAGCACATTTTTCTAACCAGTGATTGAAAGTAGTAAGGAGTAAAAGATGTATCTTGTGCTTGAAATCTAATTTTCTTTGTAAGAATGAAATAACCCACAAATTGTAATTTGATGACCCACATTGTTTTTTTATATTACATTACTATTGTATTTTTTTTATCTTCTGTACAGGTGGCCACTTATCATTGATCCCAATGCTCAGGTCGCGACCTTCTTACGATATCGCGACACCAACTATCTTAACGCACTCAGTCCAGCTCAGATGGAGCCTGATAAGGCGAGAATGGCAATCATTGGATCAATCAGGTAAAAACCTCTTTCCTACCTACAACTGATGCCCTCTGTGTTATAGGTACGGTAAAACTCTTGTTTATTTAACATTTTAACAGTTATCAAGAGTGAATCTGTTGTCAATATGAATTCAGTCTAGGAGACTGATAAAATGTTAAGGTTGATGTTGTAGTTATTCATTTGTTATCCAAATTGCGTTCATATTGACCATAAATGTAATCTGACAACTGTTCATTTGTTATATTCATTTCACAGATTATCAAAATTAACACCTTAGTTTGGCTAGCCATATTGGGCATCAACATGACATTATATTATTGAACATCATGTGACGTAGAGTGCGTTTATAATTGTATGAATACAATCCCTTTCCTTGTCGTGTGTATTACAGGTATGGTAAACCATTGGTGCTGGACATGATGGAGGTGGATATGTTTGACACTGTTACAATGAGATTTGATGAAATTCTCGAAGGTCTCATGGGCAAGATCATGGACAAAAGTGTAATGGAGGAAGAAATGTGAGTTATAATTTACACAACAACACAAATTAAATCTTAAATGAGTCAAGATTAGGATAATGAAATCAAAGATATATGCATATTTTTTTTTAAATATGTTGATTTAAACATATTTTATTGTATCTTATTATATACAAAGGGAATGGGCACAAGTTATCAAACTTATATTAAGCCCTTTCCCTAAAATTTTCGTAAGTCTCATTATACACCCTCGAAGAGATATCAAAAGTTTTATTTGAAGGACATTTATACACAGGTGCATCTTAAGTTTTTTGTTAGGACTTTTAGATGTCTCCACCACAGAGTTATATGAAAATGGACACACACTCAGAAAACCTTCTCTTCTAATATCTCCAAGAATAACTCAAAATTTTCTGTTTTTGTTTATCATACAGAACCAATATGAAGGTCGACACCTCATTCCCATCCATATACTTTCAAAAATAAAGGAGCTGAAGAAAATCAAATGAAAAATTTGAAGACTTCCTTTGGTATAAAAATCTGAAGACTTGCTTCAGCATAAAAAAATTTCACCACGTTTTGTACTTTTAATTTGAATTTTGTCATAAATCTGTTCATTCTTTTTCAGCTACTTGAAATTGGTGAAAAAATCAGATGGAGATGAATACGCAAAGACAAAATTCAATGACTTAAGAACAAAAAATTTCCGATTCTTTATCATCACAAAGAATCCTTACCCGCCTGATGAGCTGATGGAACAGACTTACATCGTTCGTATGTATGTGCCTACCTAAACAGGACTATTTTGACATAATGGCAATGGATTTTCTTATATTTAAATGCGTTCTTATAATAAGCAATCAATGAAAACGACCAGGTTCAAGTACAGAGCGGTTCTGAAATTATGTTATATTTGTCAAATTGAAAATGTATAGAGGGGCTTGAATTTAATAGATAAATGATATAGCCATGTAGAACCAGTCCTTATAGACGGGTGACTAATCCTATGTTAAAGGTGCAATTTTTTATGGTGAGGACAGTTTTAGATTGATGACGTTGATTATATTTGATTAAGATAGCCTGTAGTTTTAATCTGGGCTAAATCAACAAAGTAAATTGTCTTCCTATCATTATCAAGCTTTTCCAAACTTATAATTATGATATAGAGATAAGTAGTATATCCATGTATGGCATATTACTGTATTTCTCCTGTGATAAGCGCAGGAAAAGTAGGGGCTCTTATTGCAGGGCAAAGAAACATAACTTTTGTTAGCATTTCTACAGAACTGTGATAGACATGAGCTTGATCTCTAGGCATGCTGTTGATTATTTATATTTATTGATTTAAATTATTAAATACAGTACATGTTTATATTCCTGGGTCAAAAAAGTAAATCAAACATTTTTAAGTATAAATTTCACAAACTGAAAATAACCTTCAGAATTCTACGTAAGGAATTAAGTTTGACATTGAATTTCAGCAATCAGGGTAAAATTTTCCATTTTCACATATTCAATAAAAAATTATTCTTTATATTTCTTGCTCATTTTGTCTTGTCCTTAATATCACCAGTTTTCACTGAAGAATTTAAAGTCTGAGTTAAAATACAACGTAGTTGTCATCATGTAACATGCACAATAATCTGTCCATATATTATACAATGTTCAATGTAAGGTAAACCTTTGGTCAGTTCTAATGAAATGAAATAAATACTATTGAATCTGTTCAAATTTTACAAAATCATACTTCAGAAATTAAAGTTCTTGTATGTCAAAATACATAATGTTAGAAATATGCTGTCCATATACTGGGACTTAATTATCAAAACAAAGATTTAGGGTGAAAATGGTGTTTGGTCCTCAAAATGTCAATATTGGACCTGCAATTTTTTAAATCTGGTTTATGTATAAAAAAGAAAGAGATCAAATAAGTGTTATTTTTATTCATATTTTTTATCAGCACTGTATTTTATGTGAAAATGTATGATCTTATATTCATTCATAATACGAAATTAATTTGATAATTTTTTTAATCAATTTCATATGCCAAAATACAATATGTATTTGTATGTCAATCCGTCCAATGTAAGTTATTTTGTACCTTTGTGTTTCAAATTTATTATTTAAATTGTGCAGAACATGGTAATAAAATACTATTTAAATATTATAATTGCATGGTGTTTGTTGTTAGTTATGAGACATGTACATCAGGAAAGGTTAGGACTTTTGATTTTTATAAATTCCATTTCCTGTTACAGATCTCTTCAATTAAATACTGTCATGATTAAGTAATTCTATCTTTTCACTGGCTGACAGCCAGCTAGCAATAAAGATTATAAATCTTGGCAGAATGTTAACCAAACATTACATATAAAGTGTAGTTCACCTCTACCACATCCACGGTACTCCAGGAGCTACTGGGTGTATGTTCAGTTTTGCTCTCTCTCGATCTACACCCCAGGCAGACGTCACAACAAAATCAAAGGCTGCATTTTGTGGATAAAACAAAAAGACTAAGTCTTATCCCTTGTTGTCACTCTTCTAATAATCTTCAACAGAAATGAATCAGCTCAGTGATTGGTCAGGTCGACCCTAACAGATTTGAAATCTTTGAAATCTTTGATATCTGACCCAATGACTTTGACTTTGTGTCAGATGACCTTTATTTCTTATCTGATTTCAACCAGCTTTTTATTATTTCACAACAAAATGTTAACCAGTAAGAGATAAACAAAGAACATTCAAACCTTGTTAACATGAAGTCCGCATGATCATATAAAAACTTCGAGTATTCGAGGAAACCGAGTTAATCTTATACAGAATTTTTACCATCTAAACTGAAGTTTAACTCCAAGTTTTGAAGGTCTTTTGAGTAATCTGAGTTGAGATAATGAAGATTAACTCAATCGGGGGGAAAAACCAATTCAAAACATGAGAAGAATCCATTGTAGAATATGGGTCAGATCCAGTCTAAAGACAACTCAAACTGGATAAAACCAGGCCAAATACCAAGGAAATATAGATCTGCATCAAAAGCCTAAAAAAAACCATGTGTTCCAGTATGGTAAACACCTTCTGGTTTGTCGACACAGCATAAGGTCATCACCTTCTGATTCATTGACACAGCGTTAGGTCATCACCTTCTGATTCATTGACACGGCAGTAGATCATCAACTTCTGGTTTGTTGACACAGTGTTAGGTCATCACCTTTTTGTAAGTTGACACAGCATTAGATCATAAACTTTTGGTTCATCAACACAGCGTAAGGTCATCACCTTCTGGTTTGTTGTCACAGCGTGAGGTCATCAACTCCTGGTTTGTTGACACAACATTAGGTCATCACCTTCTGGTTTGTTGTCACAGCGTTAGATCATCACCTTCTGGTTTGTTGACACAGCATGAGGTCATCAACTCCTGGTTTGTTGACACAACATTAGGTCATCACCTTCTGGTTTGTTGACACAGTGTTAGGTCATCACCTTCTGGTTTGTTGACACAGCATTAGATCATCACCTTCTGGTTTGTTGACACAGCATTAGATCATCACTTTCTTGTTTGTTGACACAGCATTAGGTCATCACCTTCTGGTTTGTTGACACAACATTAGGTCATCACCTTCTGGTTTGTTGACACAGCATTAGGTCATCACCTTCTGGTTCATCGACACAGCATTAGGTCATCACCATCTAGTTCATAATCACAGCGAAAAGTCATCACCTTCTGGTTCGACGTCACAGCGTTAGGTCATCACCTTCTGGTTTGTTGACACAACATTAGGTCATCACCTTCTGGTTTGTTGACACAGCTTTAGGTCATCACCCTCTGGTTCATCAACACAGCATTAGGTCATCACTTTCTGGTTTGTTGACACAGCATTAGGTCATCACCTTCTGGTTCGACGTCACAGCATCTTGTAGATATTTGGCTATATACAAAATTTCAGTAAACTTGGTTGATATTTACTCTAGTTAAGGTCATGACACTTGAGAGCAACTTCTGGTTCATCGACACAGCATTATTTCATCACCTGAGAGCACCTTTTGGTTTGTCGACACAGCGTTAGGTCATCACCCGAGAGTTTACTTAAAAGAAAACACTACAAAAGACTGATAAATATTTATTGATGGATTTGTGTAACAATAGAAAACATTACTAGGTATATGATGTATCAATATGCTGAACAGTGTCCTTTAGGGACAGGTTCATTAGGACTCATCACCCTCCAGAGGTAGGGGGCAGTCTGTTGTACTGACCCCCTAGACTGACCCTTGTCTCTAGAATATCAAAATTACAAATAAAATTGAGCTTAATTATTTTGGTCTCTAAAATTTTCTCATTCTAAAGGGAGATAATCTAGTATAAGAAAAAGGGAGATAATCTAGTATAAGAAATCAACTGGACACATCGTTACAATTCCCTGGAGGATTGTGGCCAGTTTATGTATCCTCTGATGGGGCTGTTTTACAAACCCTAAATTACTGTATCACCTGTTTCAAAGTCACTCTTCGATGTATGTACAAAACAAGTAAATAATCCTACCACTCTGCATCAAACAATATTAGTATAGATATTCTACTGATTGAGGGAAGTCAAGAGGGTCAAATATCACAAAGGTTTGTAGTCCCAAAATGATTTAAATCACATAACATTGTACTTAAATTTGCTAGTAACCCCAGCATTAGACAGCCACAACAGTTACAAAGTAAGAATTGGTACCAGTTCTATTTCATAGTATATTGTTCAATACATATATCTCAATGATTGGATATCCTCAATCTTTGACCCCAAATTTTATGCATAAATTATCAATAAAACTTATTGTTTATTATTTCTAAATTCCAATTAGTAAAGCAGTTTCAAGATATAATTTTTCAAGAGGATGTTTTCCACTATCCAGTAACCACTCAAATAGTTGTCTCACTATAATCCAGCCACCATTAGTTTGGTTGTCCTACTATCCAGCAGTCACTAATCTGGTTGTCCCAATATGTTCCAGTCACACTAATATAGCTGACCCACTTTCCAGTCACCATTAGGTAATTTAGTTTTCCCACTATCCAGCCACCACTAATTAAGTTTTCCCACTATCCAGTCACCACTAATTGAGTTTTCCCACTATCCAGTCACCACTAATTTAGTTTTCCCACTATCCAGCCCCCACAAATTTAGTTTTCCCACTATCCAGTCACCACTAATTTAGTTTTCCCACTATCCAGTTCACCACTAATTTAGTTTTCCCACTATCCAGTTCACCACTAATTTAGTTTTCCAACTATCCAGTCACCACTAATTTAGTTTTCCCACTATCCAGTTCACCACTAATTTAGTTTTCCCATACTATCCAGTCACCACTAATTTAGTTTTCCCACTATCCAGTTCACCACTAATTTAGTTTTCCCACTATCCAGTTCACCACTAATTTAGTTTTCCCATACTATCCAGTCACCACTAATTTAGTTTCCCCACTATCCAGTCACCACTAATCAAGTTTTCCCACTATCCAGTCACCACTAATTTAGTTTTCCCACTATCCAGTCACCACTAATTTAGTTTTCCCACTATCCAGTCACCACTAATTTAGTTTCCCCACTATCCAGTCCACCACCAATTTAGTTTTCCCATACTATCCAGCCACCACTAATTTAGTTTTCCCACTATCCAGCCACCACAAATTTAGTTTTCCCACTATCCAGCCACCACAAATTTAGTTTTCCCACTATCCAGTCACCACTAATTTAGTTTTCCCATACTATCCAGCCACCACTAATTTAGTTTTCCCACTATCCAGCCACCACAAATTTAGTTTCCCCACTATCATGCCGTCACTAATTTAGTTTCCCCACTATCCAGTCACCACTAATTTAGTTTTCCCACTATCCAGTCACCACTAATTTAGTTTTCCCATACTATCCAGCCACCACTAATTTAGTTTTCCCACTATCCAGCCACCACAAATTTAGTTTCCCCACTATCATGCCGTCACTAATTTAGTTTTCCCACTATCCAGTCACCAATAACTTAGTTTCCCCACTATCCAGTTCACCACTAATTTAGTTTTCCCACTATCCAGTCCGACCACTATATTTAGTTTTCCTACTATCATGCCGCCACTAATTTAGTTTTCCCACTATCCTGTCACCACTAATTTAGTTTTCCCACTACCCAGTCACCACTAATTTAGTTTTCCCACTACCCAGTCACCACTAATTTAGTTTTCCCACTACCCAGTCACCACTAATTTAGTTTTCCCACTATCCAGTCACCACTAATTTAGTTTTCCCACTATCCAGTCACCACTAATTTAGTTTTCCCACTATCATGCCGCCACTAAGCTTGTTGTTCTACCATCCCATCATAACTAATCTTACCCTCCTACAAGGAACAAAGGTGATCGTCTACTGGGGACTGAGGAATCTAGATTTTTATTTGGAAAAAGATAACTGCATTGTCTACGAAGGGACAAAGGAAAGAGTTATCTACTAGGAACAATAGTAAATGTATTGTCTACTGGGAACAAAGGTAACAGAGTTGTCTACTAGGAACAACAGGTGAAATGTATTGTCTACTAGGAACAAAGGTGACAGAGTTGTCTACTAGGAACAAAGGTGACAGAGTTGTCTACTAGGAACAAAGGTAACAGAGTTGTCTACTAGGAACAAAGGTGACAGAGTTGTCTACTAGGAACAAAGGTAACAGAGTTGTCTACTAGGAACAAAAGTAACTGTATTGTCTACTGGGAACAAAGGTAACAGAGTTGTCTACTAGGAACAAAGGTAACAGAGTTGTCTACTAGGAACAAAGGTGATAGAGTTGTCTACTAGGAACAAAGGTAACAGAGTTGTCTACTAGGAACAAAAGTAACTGTATTGTCTACTGGGAACAAAGGTGATAGAGTTGTCTACTAGGAACAAAAGTAACAGAGTTGTCTACTGCATGGGTACAATGGTAAATGTATTGTCTACTGGGAACAAAGGTAACAGTTGTCTACTGGGTACAATGGTAACTGGATTGTCTACTAGGAACACAGGTTAAAGAGTTGTCTACTGGGGACAAAGGTAACAGAGTTGTCTACTAGGAATAAGGTAACTGCATTGTCACTTATACATATCTAGAATTAAAGGATAGGCTTCCATGTTATAGGAAACATAATTACTCAGGATTAACGTTTTTTCTACAACAAACAGAGGGGATCACAATGTTTTGTGCCAAAAAATCTTCAATCAAACTGCTTCCATCTGTCATCATTTTGATAAAAAATGATAAGCCCCAAAAACATAAAGCCTCTGAACCAGAGTTGCTATCCAGAAATGGAAACCCAGAGGAAGAGAAAAACTTACATATGCTATGGCGAATACTCCTAACTTTGAAGGTTAAGAAATGCCATTCCTGTGCAGTGGTAGCTTTTACCTTACAAAGACTAAAACCTGAACATGGTGTTTGAGTATTTATTACATACAAACATGTACAACAGTTAGGAAGTATTGTCACCATTTACCAGGACAGGTATAGATCAAATATAAGCAAGCTTCATAAATAACTCAAATCACTCTAAAACAATAACAGATTTTCAGTATCTTAACTCAAGTTAACATCAAAGTAAATCAATTTTGCTACTTTTTCACTGAAACTAGAACCAAAATGAAAGATGTTTTACTTCCTTCATTTAAAAGTAAAATAGTACTACTCTATCTGTTCCAACCTTTGGGAAGAAATATTTATTGAGGAATACATGACAAAATCTGTACTGAGGAATACATGACAAAATCTGTACTGAGGAATACATGACAAAATCTGTACATCTTGTATGCATTAAATTTATTTATTTCTCTCACCAAAGACCGATATTCTGCAACAAAATCACATTCAAAAGCCAAGAAAAGATGTTCATCAGATAAATAAACTTCCAAAAACAAGAATAACAGAATGTTTTTCCCCCGTTTGTAAATTTGACTGAATTACCTCCCTTGAGAGTCGGGCATCAGAAATGTTTAATTGTTTAATGTCATATAAAAAGGACAGATAGAAACATCCAGCACTGGATAGCACTTTAGATTCCCGTTTCATGTATGAGATCTATAAACCAAATTTATTACAACCATCCATAACCAAGGATTACTTTGGAGTTTAATTATTACATTAAGCTGGGTTTGTTATGTTGCACACTCTAACAAATGTATGATATGATTCTTAATATGTGCTATATAACATACAACATAGGAATAGATATAGGACTCATTAAATTAGTTTAAATACACATGTGAAATTGTACTATTTATTTACATATTCATGAAAGTTGTACATTTAATTTACATATTCATGTGTAGCTGTACAATCAATTTACATATTCATGTGAAGCTGTACAATTAATTTACATAATTATATGTACATATTTAGGTAAAACTGTATATTTATTAAAATATACCTTTTAGTACCATTTCTTTATATGTACAGGAGGAAGTTCAATTCTCAACCTTGATTGATAAAACATTCCAAAAAAATAGAATCTTTGCACTACATCAAAAAATAAAACACTCTATACATCTACAAATCTGCCTACCTCACCGATTCTACATGCAATGCAGCAAGTCAATAGAGCGTTTAAGTAGAATTTAAAACAGCACATTGACAGGGGAACTCTACAAGATCCCTGTGTGTCATGAACGTTTTGTAAAGCACACTGTAAAGCCATTGTTTTTATTTTCACAAAAAAGTATAGTTTCAGAGACAAAATGTAACAAATAATTGGAAATATTTTCTCAATGAAACATTCACTTAATTTGTCTTTCAAGCAGTTTACTAATGATGAATTGTACACATTTCACAAAATAAAATAATAAAAAACAAAAAACAAAAACAAGAACAGATGGTACAATTACAGTTCTAATGATTTCAATTTTAATCAAAACTAAATTTGGGACATACCAGGTAGATTAACAAAAAATAATATGGCAAGAAATAATTTAGTAATGTTTGCCTTTAGTAGGTTACTGGCATTAATATCTCCATGGAAAATGAAGTACCTAGTAGGTACATGTGTCACTAATTATGAGTATATGGGTTTACTTGTTAAGTACAAATGTAGTTAGATTATCAACATATATCGTCCAAGTTGGATCCTCAGCACTTAAAACCGTCTACACCTAACCCACCAGGACTGATCTAGACATAAATACATGTAGCCAAGATCATTATTTGAATTCTCACTGCTGGAAATCAGAATCACAAAAAAATGGTTTCTTAGACACACACTCTACTGAATGACCAAAAGAAAAATTCTCCCTTAATGAGACAGTAGGAAGTAGCTCCTATTCACAGGGAAACCATACTCCCTCTACAGGAAAGAACCAGTCCTCAGCCTTATCCCCTCCCTCTACAGGAAAGAACCAGTCGTCCGAGTTATCCCCTCCCTCTACAGGAAAGAACCAGTCCTCAGCCTTATCCCCTCCCTCTACAGGAAAGAACCAGTCGTCCGAGTTATCCCCTCCCTCTACAGGAAAGAACCAGTCCTCGGACATATCCCCTCCCTCTACAGGAAAGAACCAGTCCTCCGAGTTTTCCCCTCCCTCTACAGGACAGAACCAGTCCTCGTACTTATCCCCTCCCTCTACAGGAAAGAACCAGTCGTCCGACTTATCCCCTCCCTCTACAGGAAAGAACCAGTCGTCCGAGTTATCCCAGGGTAACATCAACCATTGTGAAGCAAGAATAGGGATTATACCTCTGGTAATGACCCTACCCCGAGTCAGGATCAAACCACACACCTCTCACCTAAGGTTACATTTGTCCAATGCTATTAGTTGTAATGGTGGTAAACATAGAAGTACTCTGATGTTTTATCCATTTTTCTTATATTACCGATATAGAACAAGGTTATCATGGGACGGAACATTACACGCCTGTCAAATACCTTATATTGTTATATACTATCTTGAAATCATCGTCGGAAACCCACGGTTGATTGCACTACGCAACACTACTGATAAGTGTAGCGTAGCGTAGTGCAATCAACCATGGGTTTCCGACGATGTCTTGAAATAAGACTGACATCACCTTATGAGAGGTTACGTGGCATGCTATAACCCTCATTTTTTATACTACAAAGCCAATGTTTAGTTTTCTAACAGTTTGAGAAATACCAGTAATTAGGAGTTATAATAAAAGTAGTCTACAACTCATTAAACACAACCTGATATCATGATTATAAAGCGTACCAATTTTTAAGAAATCAGTTGAAAAATGTAGAATCTCAGGACAAAAATCAAATGCCAAAATAATCAAAAATCAAATGCCAAAATTTACAAAGGACAATATCATTTGAAATAATGGTAGAATCAAAATGCCTCTCGGGAGAAACATAACTACATTGTATATATTATTTTACAGATCCTACCAAGTTTTAATGACATCAAACACTGAAGTAAACATAAGACGATTTCATTTGCAATAATGGTCGAATCAAAATGCCTCTCAGGGAAACAAAACTTTTTATCATGGTTACCAAGTTTTAAAAAAAAATCACTTAAAACGTAGAAGATATCTTGACAAAATTATTAAACACTGAAATAAACAAATAGCAAAAACTTAAAATTTGTAAAATATATTTGAATCAAAATGCCGCTCGGGGAAATAGCTATACACCATTATTATAGATCCTATCAAGTTTTGAAGACATAAGTAAAAAAAATTGTAGGATATCTCAGGATTCATTTGCAAAACGGGTCGAATCAAAAATGCCATTCATGGAAACACAGGTACATATCAAGGTTATAAAGCCTACTAAGCCCAATCAGGTAATGTATGTATAAAAGTTGATAAAACATCAGAACAATTTGGGACTATGAAGTAAGTTACCATAACACTATTTCTTCATCAGCCAGTTAACTAATAAATTGAGCAAGATACTGACAATGGACAATCTGGCTATAAAGGTTATGGTGCTGCTAAGTTTCATTTCTGGTCATAGTACAACACACATACAACTGATAATTAACATTTACATGTGTGTACATGTACAAGATGTATATGGTAAAAAAGATTATCCTCAATGAAAATTTAAACTTCAAAAAATAGTTTAAACAAAACCTCATTTAGCACTACAAATTAATAAATCACATCTACAACTTAGTACACTGTATATTAATTTATGCCAATTAAAACTATTTTAAATTAATAGGTATATCTGTTAGTAATGTTGATTAAATTATAAATAATAAATCATTGTCCGTCAACCCTTTCTACCTTGTTTGCTACAAGTTAAAACTCATCAGCCATATGTAATTTAATTAAGGACACTGGTAACAGGGCCAAACAAACGTTTGTTGAGTAAAATGTGTGATACATGTAAATATGTGCAGTCAATATAAATCCTCACTCAACTTACAATTTATAAACAAACAAATTACTGTATCTCCCCACAAATAACCCCTGCCCACAAATAACCCCTGCCCCTTATTCATTTTTGCAGAATAATTGATTTCAAATTATAAGCTAAAAATGGTTTGCAAATATGTCCATACTAAACGTTTACATTAGGGGAGGGTCAGAGCTTATTTGAGGATACATACAGTTGATTTTTTCAGGCATAAAACTTGAACTGTAAAATTTGATGAAACAGACACAAAATTTACACAAAAAGGATTTTTTAATCTGTGGAGAAGTGTTCATTTCTGGAAATGTTCATAGACAATATATGAAAATGGCACTTCCAAAAATTTTCAATTAATAACACCTTGTTTTACAAAAATATTTTGAATAAATGACGACAAATAGAAGGATATGTCTGAATGTTTATAAAGATGTCTTTGGAATTCTTTTTAGTAAAGTTGAATGAAGCATTGATTTCGACAGACATGGTATATAGCACTAATGAACGACATGGTGAAACCTCAACAAAATAACAGCATTCTAACAATAAACAGTATATACAAAGGGACTAGATAAGGTTGAAGAAACAGTGTACTGACCTCAGTAAGAGGCTATAGTTGTATAATTTCAGTTTCCTCCAGTAGATTTATAAAGGAAAATATTTATCAAACTATTAAATAAATTAAACGGTGCTAAGGTCATTAAGACATAATTTACCAACCTGTAAATTGAAGTATCTTGATGTATTTTAGGCCTACAAACCATTAATTAACAAAAAGCATACTTTCTCCTACTAATTGAATGTTTTTCTTTTCTAATTTAGTATCATTCTTAATCTGTCATTTACACGATATTGATTCGGAAACATGTAATTTATATATATATAAACTTCACCATCAATTTCTCACAGGTCTATATCACAATTTACTGTCTATCACATGACAATGACCACACCAATCACTATCAAGTAAAAATATTGAAAATCTGAATATATTTCACTACTTCTAAATCCAAAGTTATCTAAGTTTGGACTACATTATCAACATACATCATCAGCAATTTTTCTTAATGTTCTGGAAAGAAAAATTGTTTCAGAAAAATTCCTTACCTAGATAGATTGGAAACAGTGTGTTTCCTTTTGGAAAATGACCTGATATCACAATATCTCACAAACTACACTCTGTCAGTGAATTAACAATTATGAATGTAAAACATAATTTTACGCATTTGCAAGTACAATACACTATTGTTAAGTACCTCATGGGGAAACATATCTTAGTAAACAAGGACAAGACTCTGAAGGTAGACTGTGCACTCTATTTAACCTGTTACACATAAAACAAATCAGGTTTTAGTAAAAAAAAAAAAAAGAGAGAGATATCTTTCGTGGTTTGGTCAGCCCAATTTTTTGTAAAAGTGATTCAAACTATGAGTATGTTTAATTGCACAAAAAAAGGAACGTAGTGTATCATTAAAGAAAATGAAAAATAATATGTGCCTATCAACCCTATTAAATATATTATGCTACAGGATATTACAGGACGGGATGAAATATTGAGGACACCACATTTATCGAACAGTAATGGTCAAAAGAGGAGAGCATAAATTTAACAATAACTCCAGATACCATTAAATTATGGGGTATATATAATGATCAGGGCGAGATTCAAAACACAGGTCTTGCATGTACACATCACTCAACATTCATTTTATAGAAATGTACATGTTCAACTAACAAATAGAATGCATGTAAAAATCAACAACATATTTGCACACATTTGCTTCATTGCATTGTATTATCTTTCACTGATTGATTTATATATGATTTATCCCGAGATCAATTTCTACATTTTTTCATCGGATATAAATTATTATGCAGACACAAGCTTATTGCATTAGCATGGAATGTGTCGAGTGATTGATTTTTACAATAAGGAATCCTCTCTCCATATCCAAGCATAATCCCTCATATCTTTGGTTATTACACAGCATTCACTAAGTCACTAAATTAATTCAAAGGTTCAACAAAATTTTCATATTTCTGTCTGGAACTTATATTCAGAAAACTTAAAAACATTGCCATGAAAATTACCTGTTTTAATTGAAAATACATTTCCTTAAAAAAGAAAAATAGAAAAATGAGCATTCAATGACATATTTAACATCAAACAATTGTACCTAGCAGAATTTCTGTTTTTGTCACAATAAGATATACTGCAAAATTTAATTCTGTGAAAGTAAGACACAAAGAATAAACAGATTCATATCAGAACCGATGTTAACCAAGTTAGCAGATTCAACAAAGTCGAAGACTTTTCTCTCCAAAGGTAACAAAAGTCTGAGGTCTAAGTTCATTAAGTAGGACAAACAAAATCTCACAATTTAGATTCAATGTTGACCTTTCAACCCTTAAAATGAGTTAGATGAATAATTTGAATGTAGAATGGGATAAAAAAAAAACATATTAATCTATTTGAAATATTGCAGACCAGCTACAGTCATGAATTTTTCTATAAACATTTCGGAGTCAAGAACAGCGATGTGAGCAGCCCTTCCTATGATTGTGTTTGCTGTGTTGGTTAGGGCATGAAAGACGTCATAGCGAATGAGTTTACACTTGGGGTTGTTGACTATTGGTGTCAGGATATTGGCCACCATTTCACTGTATATAGCACCTGTGAAAAAAATTTAGAATAAATCCACTGCATTTCAGTTCAAACTGATGACGTATTTACTACTCATCTCCAAAATTAAATAAAAACAAATAGCCCAATTTGCCTCGAACAAAAAGTAGACATAGATTATTTGTGTAGATCCCAAATGTAATGGTCTTTTATTCCAGCATGTTACTGGCTAAATAGCATGACCTTTGGCCTCTTAGTTATTCTATAAGTTGTTTATAAAGATATAAAGCATTGAGCTTACTAAACCCCTCTGACCGTTCATCTTAGTCAAGCTCATTTCCTATTGTTGAGTTACTACGACTACGAGACAAGTTTCATGATTCTATACATTTTGGTTAGTTAAAAGAAGTCATTTAAGTGTTGTGAAAATGTTGGCTCCTGTGACTTTGAATATGGGTCAAGGTCATTTATTTTTGCAAACTTTGGAGTTTATCTAAGGAAGTTATAAACTAAAGATGCTAAAAGCATATTGCCTTTCAAAAACATGCTTTAATATTTTGAAAGCAGTTGTAGTGTACCTATAGACATTTAATATCCAATATACAGCCTACTGGCCAATATAAAATCTTTCCCTACTACCAGTAAATTTTAATCTGCCAACCACTTACCCATTCCTGAGCTTTCTCGTTGAGCTGCCTTACACATTTCTATCCTAGAGGAATGGTATGGTACATAACGATCCTGAGAAGATCCCACCAGGAGTACATGGCGGAACATTTCCAAACCTGATAACAGACCATGGATTGTTTTAAGGAGGTATGCCAGCATATTTCAATATACAGTATGTATCGTCCTTCAAACTTAAAGATTTAAACACAAATAAAAAGAAGCTAAAACATTTTTTTTTAAATCACTGCTTTCAAAACTTAATTTTCATGGTCCTTTTTTCAGGGTTTTTCTTTCAAAAAAATCACTTCAAGTTTGTTTTCCAGGACAATTCAAAGCATAACCTTTTACATTTGCATTACATGCATATTGTAATGTATTTACAACAAATGCTTTCAGAAAAAAAAACTTACATGTGTGCAAAACAATTTTGATGAAATTTGCAGACAAAATCCCAGACAGATTTGCAGATACATTATCAAAAATATCATATTTGTCAAAATGCTTTTCATTTATTTATCTATTTATTTTTCAATAGATATGGTCAAATTTAATTTTGAGAATAATGTTTGATATTTTGTACAAAAGTTTGACAGGATAAGGACCTATCAGCTTTTTGACTGAGTTTGTACAGGGTAAGGACCTACCAGCTTTTTGACTGAGTTTGTGACAGAGTTAGGACCTATCAGCTTTTTGACTGAGTTTGTACAGAGTAAGGACCTACCAGCTTTTTGACTGAGTTTGTACAGGGTAAGGACCTACCAGCTTTTTGACTGAGTTTGTACAGGGTAAGGACCTACCAGCTTTTTGACTGAGTTTGTACAGAGTAAGGACCTACCAGCTTTTTGACTGAGTTTGTGACAGGGTAAGGACCTACCAGCTTTTTGACTGAGTTTGTACAGAGTAAGGACCTCCCAGTTTTTTGACTGAGTTTGTACAGAGTAAGGACCTACCAGTTTTTTGACTGAGTTTGTGACAGGGTAAGGACCTATACCAGCTTTTTGACTGAGTTTGTACAGGGTAAGGACCTACCAGCTTTTTGACTGAGTTTGTACAGGGTAAGGACCAACCAGCTATTTGACTGAGTTTGTACAGGATAAGGACCTACCAGCTTGTTGACTGAGTTTGTACAGGGTAAGGACCTACCAGCTTTTTGACTAAGTTTGTGACAGGGTAAGGACCTACCAGCTTTTTGACTGAGTTTGTACAGAGTAAGGACCTACCAGCTTTTTGACTGAGTTTGTACAGAGTAAGGACCTACCAGCTTTTTGACTGAGTTTGTACAGAGTAAGGACCTACCAGCTTTTTGACTGAGTTTGTACAGAGTAAGGACCTACCAGCTTTTTGACTGAGTTTGTACAGGGTAAGGACCTACCAGCTTTTGGACTGAGTTTGTACAGAGTAAGGACCTACCAGCTTTTTGACTGAGTTTGTACAGAGTAAGGACCTACCAGCTTTTTGACTGAGTTCGTACAGAGTAATGACCTACCAGCTTTTTGACTGAGTTTGTACAGAGTAAGGACCTACCAGCTTTTTGACCGAGTTTGTACAGGGTAAGGACCTACCAGCTTTTTGACTGAGTTTGTACAGAGTAAGGACCTACCAGCTTTTTGACTGAGTTTGTACAGGGTAAGGACCTACCAGCTTTTTGACTGAGTTTGTGACAGAGTAAGGACCTACCAGCTTTTTGACTGGGTTTGTGACAGGGTAAGGACCTACCAGCTTTTTGACTGAGTTTGTACAGAGCTATAAGGACCTACCAGCTTTTTGACTGAGTTTGTACAGGGTAAGGACCTACCAGCTTTTTGACTGAGTTTATACAGAGTAAGGACCTACCAGCTTTTTGACTGAGTTTGTACAGAGTAAGGACCTACCAGCTTTTTGACTGAGTTTGTACAGAGTAAGGACCTACCAGCTTTTTGACTAAGTTTGTACAGGGTAAGGACCTACCAGCTTTTTGACTGAGTTTGTACAGGGTAAGGACCTACCAGCTTTTTGACTGAGTTTGTACAGAGTAAGGACCTACCAGCTTTTTGACTGAGTTTGTACAGGGTAAGGACCTACCAGCTTTTTGACTGAGTTTGTACAGAGTAAGGACCTACCAGCTTTTTGACTGAGTTTGTGACAGGGTAAGGACCTACCAGCTTTTTGACTGAGTTTGTACAGAGTAAGGACCTACCAGCTTTTTGACTGAGTTTGTACAGGGTAAGGACCTACCAGCTTTTTGAATGAGTTTGTGCAGAGTAAGGACCTACCAGCTTTTTGACTGAGTTTGTACAGGGTAAGGACCTACCAGCTTTTTGACTGAGTTTGTGACAGAGTTAGGACCTATCAGCTTTTTGACTGAGTTTGTACAGAGTAAGGACCTACCAGCTTTTTGACTGAGTTTGTACAGGGTAAGGACCTACCAGCTTTTTGACTGAGTTTGTACAGGGTAAGGACCTACCAGCTTTTTGACTGAGTTTGTACAGAGTAAGGACCTACCAGCTTTTGACTGAGTTTGTGACAGGGTAAGGACCTACCAGCTTTTTGACTGAGTTTGTACAGAGTAAGGACCTACCAGTTTTTTGACTGAGTTTGTACAGAGTAAGGACCTACCAGTTTTTTGACTGAGTTTGTGACAGGGTAAGGACCTACCAGCTTTTTGACTGAGTTTGTACAGGGTAAGGACCTACCAGCTTTTTGACTGAGTTTGTACAGGGTAAGGACCTACCAGCTTTGTACAGGTAAGGACCTACAGTGAGTTTGTACAGGGTAAGGACCAACCAGCTATTTGACTGAGTTTGTACAGGATAAGGACCTACCAGCTTGTTGACTGAGTTTGTACAGGGTAAGGACCTACCAGCTTTTTGACTAAGTTTGTGACAGGGTAAGGACCTACCAGTTTTTTGACTGAGTTTGTACAGGGTAAGGACCTACCAGCTTTTTGACTGAGTTTGTACAGGGTAAGGACCTACCAGCTTTTTGACTGAGTTTGTGACAGGGTAAGGACCTACCAGCTTTTTGACTGAGTTTGTACAGAGTAAGGACCTACCAGCTTTTTGACTGAGTTTGTGACAGGGTAAGGACCTACCAGCTTTTTGACTGAGTTTGTACAGAGTAAGGACCTACCAGCTTTTTGACTGAGTTTGTACAGGGTAAGGACCTACCAGCTTTTTGAATGAGTTTGTGCAGAGTAAGGACCTACCAGCTTTTTGACTGAGTTTGTACAGGGTAAGGACCTACCAGCTTTTTGACTGAGTTTGTGACAGAGTTAGGACCTATCAGCTTTTTGACTGAGTTTGTACAGAGTAAGGACCTACCAGCTTTTTGACTGAGTTTGTACAGGGTAAGGACCTACCAGCTTTTTGACTGAGTTTGTACAGGGTAAGGACCTACCAGCTTTTTGACTGAGTTTGTACAGAGTAAGGACCTACCAGCTTTTTGACTGAGTTTGTGACAGGGTAAGGACCTACCAGCTTTTTGACTGAGTTTGTACAGAGTAAGGACCTACCAGTTTTTTGACTGAGTTTGTACAGAGTAAGGACCTACCAGTTTTTTGACTGAGTTTGTGACAGGGTAAGGACCTACCAGCTTTTTGACTGAGTTTGTACAGGGTAAGGACCTACCAGCTTTTTGACTGAGTTTGTACAGGGTAAGGACCTACCAGCTTTTTGACTGAGTTTGTACAGGGTAAGGACCAACCAGCTATTTGACTGAGTTTGTACAGGATAAGGACCTACCAGCTTGTTGACTGAGTTTGTACAGGGTAAGGACCTACCAGCTTTTTGACTAAGTTTGTGACAGGGTAAGGACCTACCAGTTTTTTGACTGAGTTTGTACAGGGTAAGGACCTACCAGCTTTTTGACTGAGTTTGTACAGGGTAAGGACCTACCAGCTTTTTGACTGAGTTTGTGACAGAGTAAGGACCTACCAGTTTTTTGACTGAGTTTGTGACAGGGTAAGGACCTACCAGCTTGTTGACTGAGTTTGTACAGGGTAAGGACCTACCAGCTTTTTGACTAAGTTTGTGACAGGGTAAGGACCTACCAGTTTTTTGACTGAGTTTGTACAGGGTAAGGACCTACCAGCTTTTTGACTGAGTTTGTACAGGGTAAGGACCTACCAGCTTTTTGACTGAGTTTGTGACAGAGTAAGGACCTACCAGTTTTTTGACTGAGTTTGTGACAGGGTAAGGACCTACCAGCTTTTTGACTGAGTTTGTACAGGGTAAGGACCTACCAGCTTTTTGACTGAGTTTGTACAGGGTAAGGACCTACCAGCTTTTTGACTGAGTTTGTACAGGGTAAGGACCAACCAGCTATTTGACTGAGTTTGTACAGGATAAGGACCTACCAGCTTGTTGACTGAGTTTGTACAGGGTAAGGACCTACCAGCTTTTTGACTAAGTTTGTGACAGGGTAAGGACCTACCAGCTTTTGGACTGAGTTTGTACAGAGTAAGGACCTACCAGCTTTTTGACTGAGTTTGTACAGAGTAAGGACCTACCAGCTTTTTGACTGAGTTTGTACAGAGTAAGGACCTACCAGCTTTTTGACTGAGTTTGTACAGGGTAAGGACCTACCAGCTTTTGGACTGAGTTTGTACAGAGTAAGGACCTACCAGCTTTTTGACTGAGTTTGTACAGAGTAAGGACCTACCAGCTTTTTGACTGAGTTCGTACAGAGTAAGGACCTACCAGCTTTTTGACTGAGTTTGTACAGAGTAAGGACCTACCAGCTTTTTGACCGAGTTTGTACAGGGTAAGGACCTACCAGCTTTTTGACTGAGTTTGTACAGAGTAAGGACCTACCAGCTTTTTGACTGAGTTTGTACAGGGTAAGGACCTACCAGTTTTTTGACTGAGTTTGTACAGGGTAAGGACCTACCAGCTTTTTGACTGAGTTTGTACAGGGTAAGGACCTACCAGCTTTTTGACTGAGTTTGTGACAGAGTAAGGACCTACCAGTTTTTTGACTGAGTTTGTGACAGGGTAAGGACCTACCAGCTTGTTGACTGAGTTTGTACAGGGTAAGGACCTACCAGCTTTTTGACTGAGTTTGTACAGAGTAAGGACCTACCAGCTTTTTGACTGAGTTTGTACAGGGTAAGGACCTACCAGTTTTTTGACTGAGTTTGTACAGGGTAAGGACCTACCAGCTTTTTGACTGAGTTTGTACAGGGTAAGGACCTACCAGCTTTTTGACTGAGTTTGTGACAGAGTAAGGACCTACCAGTTTTTTGACTGAGTTTGTGACAGGGTAAGGACCTACCAGCTTGTTGACTGAGTTTGTACAGGGTAAGGACCTACCAGCTTTTTGACTGAGTTTGTGACAGAGTAAGGACCTACCAGCTTTTTGACTAAGTTTGTGACAGGGTAAGGACCTACCAGTTTTTTGACTGAGTTTGTACAGGGTAAGGACCTACCAGCTTTTTGACTGAGTTTGTACAGGGTAAGGACCTACCAGCTTTTTGACTGAGTTTGTGACAGAGTAAGGACCTACCAGTTTTTTGACTGAGTTTGTGACAGGGTAAGGACCTACCAGCTTTTTGACTGAGTTTGTACAGGGTAAGGACCTACCAGCTTTTTGACTGAGTTTGTACAGGGTAAGGACCTACCAGCTTTTTGACTGAGTTTGTACAGGGTAAGGACCAACCAGCTATTTGACTGAGTTTGTACAGGATAAGGACCTACCAGCTTGTTGACTGAGTTTGTACAGGGTAAGGACCTACCAGCTTTTTGACTAAGTTTGTGACAGGGTAAGGACCTACCAGCTTTTGGACTGAGTTTGTACAGAGTAAGGACCTACCAGCTTTTTGACTGAGTTTGTACAGAGTAAGGACCTACCAGCTTTTTGACTGAGTTTGTACAGAGTAAGGACCTACCAGCTTTTTGACTGAGTTTGTACAGGGTAAGGACCTACCAGCTTTTGGACTGAGTTTGTACAGAGTAAGGACCTACCAGCTTTTTGACTGAGTTTGTACAGAGTAAGGACCTACCAGCTTTTTGACTGAGTTCGTACAGAGTAATGACCTACCAGCTTTTTGACTGAGTTTGTACAGAGTAAGGACCTACCAGCTTTTTGACCGAGTTTGTACAGGGTAAGGACCTACCAGCTTTTTGACTGAGTTTGTACAGAGTAAGGACCTACCAGCTTTTTGACTGAGTTTGTACAGGGTAAGGACCTACCAGCTTTTTGACTGAGTTTGTGACAGAGTAAGGACCTACCAGCTTTTTGACTGGGTTTGTGACAGGGTAAGGACCTACCAGCTTTTTGACTGAGTTTATACAGAGTAAGGACCTACCAGCTTTTTGACTGAGTTTGTACAGAGCTATAAGGACCTACCAGCTTTTTGACTGAGTTTGTACAGGGTAAGGACCTACCAGCTTTTTGACTGAGTTTATACAGAGTAAGGACCTACCAGCTTTTTGACTGAGTTTGTACAGAGTAAGGACCTACCAGCTTTTTGACTGAGTTTGTACAGAGTAAGGACCTACCAGCTTTTTGACTAAGTTTGTACAGGGTAAGGACCTACCAGCTTTTTGACTGAGTTTGTACAGGGTAAGGACCTACCAGCTTTTTGACTGAGTTTGTACAGAGTAAGGACCTACCAGCTTTTTGACTGAGTTTGTACAGGGTAAGGACCTACCAGCTTTTTGACTGAGTTTGTGACAGGGTAAGGACCTACCAGCTTTTTGACTGAGTTTGTACAGAGTAAGGACCTACCAGCTTTTTGACTGAGTTTGTACAGGGTAAGGACCTACCAGCTTTTTGAATGAGTTTGTGCAGAGTAAGGACCTACCAGCTTTTTGACTGAGTTTGTACAGAGTAAGGACCTACCAGCTTTTTGACTGAGTTTGTACAGGGTACGGACCTACCAGCTTTTTGACTGAGTTTGTACAGGGTAAGGACCTACCAGCTTTTTGACTGAGTTTGTACAGAGTAAGGACCTACCAGCTTTTTGACTGAGTTTGTGACAGAGTAAGGACCTACCAGCTTTTTGACTGAGTTTGTGACGAGTAAGGACCTACCAGCTTTTTGACTGAGTTTGTACAGAGTAAGGACCTACCAGCTTTTTGACTGAGTTTGTACAGGGTAAGGACCTACCAGCTTTTTGACCGAGTTTGTACAGAGTAAGGACCTACCAGCTTTTTGACTGAGTTTGTACAGGAATGATTGCCGGGGATCACTGTGGTCTTTGAGGGAAAGTTGTAACAACGATCCTGACTTCTTCCACTTCTGCATAAACCACATCCCTGTAAGCATAAACACATGAAAACAGCCTTTCTTTTTCCTTGTTACTGATATCATATTATTAAAGTGACAATGCAATTTAGTCACAGATTAGTTCTAGACAGTTGTTGACCTACTAAAGTCACATAACAAACTCCCAAGTTTTTCATACAATATAATACCATAACATATCACTCAATGTCATCAAATGGGAACAAAATGCATTCAATTGTTTTTTTTCTGTATTATGGAAATAACAGCTAGAGTACTAGTTAAAAAATAGTAACAGTGACCTTAATCTTTACCCAAAATCCCTGAAACCCGAACTTGTCTGTGATATTATGGTCCTTTATCAATGCAGAAAGTTTGATCAAAATCTCTCAAGGAATGAAGCAACTAAAACACTGACAAACTTTTGCATTATGTACATACATAATGTTCAAGACAGATCGAGAGGAAAGCTATATAGTCCACCAGGTTTCACGTGTAGGAGACTAATAACAGATACAGTATATGCCCAATCATGAAAATAGCACCATACAGCTGTTTAGTCCTTCTAGGACTCATCAGTGACCCTTGGGGCCAAACAAGGACTCATCAGTGACCCTTGGGGCCAAACAAGGACTCATCAGTGACCCTTGGGGCCAAACAAGGACTCATCAGTGACCCTTGGGGCCAAACAAGGACTCATCAGTGACCCTTGGAGCCAAACATGTATCAACAACTATGTTGCTCTCTCCGAGGGATAAAGATGTACTGCATCCCTTGGTGAAAGTAAACAATTGCACCTTTTGATGAATGTATCCTTGTTGTACAGTTGTACACCTACCCATGTTAACCAGGCCACTGCTGTTGTATAGCGTCCCAAGGTGGGGCCCCGACAGGGACAGGAACGTGTGAAGTTTAGGCACCAGGTGGGCCAGCTTAGGCCGTGACACTACAGACCTCACTATAATGTTTCCTAGAGAATGTCCCACAAAGCTACAACAAACAATCATCATTTTTACACACACATCAATAAAATATGTTTTAAAACATTATCTTTAGTCATATACACACATGAACTGATTTTGATCAGACTGTCAGATTTGCATCCGCCAGCTGGACAAACCAGACTGAACAAAATATTCATCACAAGAATTGGACATGTTAGCTAAGCCAGGCAATAGATCAGAAAACTCCATCAAACTAGTATATCAATACCCTAGAGAGAACTCTAGATCTACATTTGTAAGTTTATTCAGACTGTTGATAAGAGAATAAGATTTCAGATGTCATGAAAATCCTCCCTCCAATATTTTACTTCTAACAAAGCATGACTTGACAGCTAGTAATGCCCACAAATCTCACAGGACGTAAATCTACCAATCAGGAATAAATACAGAGTTTCTCTTTTTTTATTATGGTATATCTGTTGTAATATTTCTATAGCCATCAACAAAATCATTTTCAGCATCAGATTGACTGACCCTGTGTACTCTGAAAATGGGAAATGTTACCCTGGTGTGACTATTACTGATGAAAATCATTTTAAAAAATGACTTTAAAAAATGTCCTATAGGAAAGTACATTGTATATAATGTAAGGGAAGTTCTTTTAATTCACTTACACTTTTCCCCCTTTAATCCCATTCCTATTGATAATTTTATGTTAATGAATGTTGATGGAACTGGGGCCAGAGCTCAAGACATTCAAACTGATTTAACACCAATAACTGTTATCCAACATACAGCATAATGATTTTTTCTGAAAAAGTTAAAACAATTCAAAGTCGGGACATCCTTTCTGAAACACCCTGTATTTATCAACAGAAAACAAACAATAGTTAATCTGACTTACTGTATAAGTACTCATTCTCAATTGATGCATTCAAATTTTTTAGCACATCACCCGTTTTAATGATGAATCGTCAGAGGCACCTTTCTTATTATAAAATATTAATAGAAAGTGGGATTAGCAGAGACGTAATTTTACACAAAGTTTTCAATGAACATAAAAAAGAAGTAATTTAATAATTTCATCACCTTTGAATATTTACATTATCCAGTAACAGTAAAAACATACACACCTGACTTTAGAAGGGTTAATACCGTACAGATCTAGGAATGATAATATCTCCGACTCAAGGCGGTCAGTCATCAACTCAAAGTCTGCGAACGTATCCTATAGACAGACAATATAAAAAACAAAATTAATATTTCAATCAAAGGAGTAGAATAACATCATCTAAGAATTATTTAAAGAAGTCACAATCTTGGAGAAACAATTTCAACTTTCTTCCTTTGTAAATTCAATTAAGTAATTTGAAAACTTTTCTTTTAACTATTAGGTAAAAATCAACCCCCTGAATAATTTTAAAAGTTTTGCTAAATGAGAAACTGTCATCAATATAAATTATATTCCTACCAAATCTCTACGGACTTAACTGTTCCTTAAACTGTCATTACAGTACCTGATTCCGTTCCGACATAAGAAACTCGATTCGATAACCTGGAAGAGCCATCTCTACATACGTCCGTACCAGTCGCAAGTCAGCACTGTTACCTGTTGCCAAAACAACCAAGTATTATGATCAAATTTACCTCAGTTACTGTAAAACTTCTTGTGATTTTATTACAAAGCCATATTGGGTTTCTTACAGGAAAACTATGAGGGCATAATACTGTTGTCTAACTGTAATATAGCCATTATTTTGTTATGGACTGATCTGCTTCTTTCTATACAAAGTCATTCCCAATAATTCAGATCTCTCACAATACAAACACTATTGCTAGGAATGAAAATTTCTGAAATATTCCAGCTTGAGTGTGATACTATCAGTTTTAGAATCTCCCGAGTAACAGAATGGAAAATTCATAGAATGAATGAAAGTTTCAAAAACATGTAAACTTACCGTCCAGGCCATGCACACAGACAACTAGGTGCACCCCCTCCCCAAAGTCCACATCATCAGGCGTGTGGAAGTATGGAATGGAGGAGGCTAGACTGGAAGCCTCACTGTAAACCAAGAAATGTGTTAAGAATGACAGTGCTGACAACAATCTCACCTACTGTTTCTCTTTGATTTCCACATACCAATACCTAATACTGAATACCATGTATGATGCAGACAATAATATTTTCATCAAATTGTGAATGTTTGTCTTAAAATAAAGAAAATATACCCGATAATACATGTATATTCTTTGAAACACTGTAAAGACCCACAAAACATAATAAAAGTTAGTGTAGTGTGTTCATAGTGTCATGATACACCTACGGATCAAATTCAAATTTTTAACTGATAAGCAGCAAATAGATATATCTAGATAAGTCTAATCAGAAAATCAAAGTTGTAGCATTGTTTGTAGTTTCATATTCCCCTCTATACCAAATTTGATCAAAATCAGACAAATTTCTAACTAAGTCCAGATCCACTTCGCAGTGGTAGTTTTCTTCAATCAGGAGATCAAATGTTTGGTCTTAAAAGTGGACATGTTATTTTTTATCCACCTATTTTGGCCATGGCGACCATGCTGGAAGTTGGTGTGATTGGAACACAGAGCATTCAGATGTGTAGATATTAATGGCATAAATAGGCATAGTATAAAATGAGCAGAAAAAAACAGCCAATGTGATGCGCTGAGAGTTAACTAGGTGATTGATAAATGCACATCTCTACATGCTCAGTATTATCATTTCATCACAATCGAGCAAGCAGTTCTTGAGTAAAGTTTCAGACAAGATAACCGTAGAAGCAGAAGAAGAAAGCAGAAGAAAGCAGATAATAGAAAGAAATAATGTAAAATACAAAAAGTCTACACACTATGTATATCTACGCTGTAATGTTCTGTCTCAGAGATCTGCTGGATGTTGCCACTTACCTATACATCTCTCCCTCAAACTTCAGTTGTTGTTTTAGAGATTCTCTTAAACTTATAAAACTACAAAATAAAACATGCGTCGTGTCAACATCATCAAACAATTACTGTATAGTTGATAATGTTTGTGGGGTATTTCGCTGTATTCACAGTCATTAAATATGGCCCAATAATTAGTTTTTTTAGTTCGTATGCAGAATGCAGCTTTTTGATTGGTTGAGTTTTTCTTTTCATATCTCTATGAATAAAAATGTCAGGAAAAATGTGACGTTCTAATACAACCATTGACGTTGCGTATTGATTTGTTCAAATGACATTGAATCCCTTATTAAATATATAAGATTGTACATAAAATGTGTTTTGAATTTGAAATACAGTTTCAGAAAATAATTAAAAGCATTGATGTCAAATGTTTTTAGTTTCATATAGGGGTATAGAGAAAATTGTATGAATCTGCATAGCAGATTCTTAGAAAAGTTCGCAAACAATTTTTTTTCATACCCCTACGAAACAAAAAAAATATTGATATCAATGCTTAAATAATGAATATTCATACCTTGAAAGGTACATAATTATACCTATATAATATTCATACCTTGAAAGGTACATAATTTTACCTATACAGAAAAAGTTATCACCAGTTAAGTGCAAAATGTTTTCAAGGTGTTGTTTCACAAAATTAAATACCCATGAGCTAGTTCCTGCAAAATTCATCAACTATACAGTAGTCCTCACATTAATTAAAATAAGGTCTGGAGTTACCTACAGATATCAAACTTCAATTAGTAACTGGGAAAAGTTAGAATGCTTCCTTAAAATGTATTTACATGCTATTTTGAAAGTTATAGGTCAAACAGGAAGGGTTACATGTATGTCCCCTAGAGGACGTCACATGAACAATGCAGACTGAACGGTACTGACATAACAACATTCAATAAGGTCCATTTCAAGGATGAAGTACAACACTGTACGCCCCTCAGGATAGTTAATGTAGGGGAAGTGTTAGACTAATTAATATGATGTACAGGGCTGCAGAAAATAAGTGTACCTGAGGGTAGAAAATCCCACTTGTGTGACCAGCTTCGGGCGGTCATTGTCAGCATACTTGGATAGCTCCGGAAAGGAGAACGAAGACACTACAGGCCGAGACACCACCTCGTTAGAGGAAGGCTCTGGTGCCTCACAAACAACCGTGTCCACAGACCCTGATGATGATGTTGGTGTCCCTGCACTTTGGTGTATGTTTGTGTCGCTGGCAGCTCGTTGTTGATGTTGAGTTGTGGTGGAAAGAGACATGCGCTGACTGAGACGGATAGGGGCTCCAGGCCCCAATCCCTTTGCTGCAAGAGCGCCCCCATACTCTGTCCGCAGAAATTCTATCACAGTCATCTTGTCCTCCCCCAAATCTGACTCCTCAGATTCCTGTGTGATGATGCCACTGTCTTTAGACAGACTAGGTGTCGACCCCTCCTCTGTACCCTCAGGGTCATGGGGTCTTGCACCCAACTGTTGGGAGAGGTCAGGCTGAGGATTGCCTTCAGATACTTTCCGCACACCTATCCTTGCACCGTCAAAAGAGTCTTTTTCCTGAGGTATATTTGAGGAATTGTTTGTGCTCTCTAAAGAACATGCATTTTCTAAGAATTCATCGTAACCATTAGCAACACAAGTTTCATCATCACTTTGATCATCATTGTTTGTTACATTCGATGTCACATACCAACTTTCGTTTTCATTTAAAGCTTTCGTGATATCATTAGCTAGACTTGTGAAGGCATTGCTGTCTAGCATGGATTTGTTTTTGCGGCCACTTTTGCCCTTGGTTGTGTTTGCTGTAGGTTCTATGTGCCCAGTAATGGACATGGTACTGGAGACTGCACTAGACAGTCCACTATCACTGTCTCCAGTGGAAGGATGAGATTTATCACTGTCCCCAGGGGGAAGGAGGGGTTTATCACAGTTCTTGGGGGCAGGGAGAGTTTTATCACTGTTCCCTGGGGGAGGGAGGGACATGTTATTGTCCCCTTGGGATGGAACAGGCTTACTTGTAGAGTCTGTCTCGGAATCTTCAGACCATGCCTGTTGCTGAGGTGAAGAAGTTGACATTGATGCTACTCCCTGTGCTTGCTCATAATGTATTCTGTCCCGCATGTCCGGGTCAGAATGTACCACTCCCTTGGGGAACAGTTCTGATTTAATCTGTCTCCGCCTACCATAGGGTGTTTTCTCACGGTCCATGTATTCTGGTAATGAGTTAATACTAGCACGACTCCAACTCGACTTGGCCATCAGAGACGGCATAGACAGAGAGTTTGTTAGCAGCATGTTTCCATGGTCTCCGGACGAGTTATAGAAGATGAGTTGGGGCTGAATGTACCGATCACAGTTTTAGGGTCGTAGCTGGATGATGAGCTTGTCTCATATTCTGGCACCTTCTTCCTGTAACCTACAAGCTGACAGTCCTTGCCAACAGTTTTTCCTTTTGCTTCTGCCTCGGAACAGGAGTATGTGGATGGTCGGCGGAAAGCATCCGGTCGAATGTTCTTGATGAATTTCTTTTTGTGTTTGAACTTGAGCTGTGGAGATTCCTGGCTATTACTTCTAGATAAAGATGGCTCTGTCTTCCTGTACGATTGTCTTTCGACCTTTTCTCCTTTCTTAGAAGAGGCACTGTAGGGTCTATCACGGGCAATGTCTGAAAATAACAATCCATATTTTAATGATTTTTGTATACACTTTCAATGGAATTGGAATTCAAAATTTTGTTCACATGTCTGAATCAAAGTTTTTTTAACACAATTCTAGTTTATATCCTGAAAAATATTTTAATACAAAGAACAAAGAAAATTTTGTTATTACAATATACCTGTAAAACAATATCTGTTGGATGGCAATGCAAGCAGATACAATCTGGTGAGTGATCAATAGACCAGATCATCCATGTCACTATATACAGTAAATTAATTATTAGTATTTGACTGATTAACAGTAGCATTATTATCATTTACAAGGGAAAATGATCAATTTCTACCTGTCATGTTCCTTGTAGCACTTATTACAGTAAATATGGTATGATGCATATCTATATACAGTATTGACACTGCAGCTTCTAAGATGCTTTTCCCTGCTTTTTCATGACTTAATTTCAACATTACAATCTATCAAAGTTTTAATAATGTACCCTCTAAATTGTGAAATCAAGTATTCACGAACAGATATAATAATAAGTTCAAACAAACATTGAGTGGTTTACTATATAAATATACTGATGCAGTGACGGCGTAATTGGAAAGGATATAAATGATCACCTGTTGAAAGTTTGCTAGTTCCTAATGGATATTATTGAATTTTTACACCATTTAACAACACAACACAAAACCCAGAACATGCGCTTGTTGACTGATGGAAGTAAGCATGATGTACACAATACCTAGCAGAACTGTCAGTACAACACACTAAAACAATGGAGAGACATCACAACACAAAACAAGGACATCATGCCACACACAGACTGTACTGTAATTAACATGCGGATACACTAGCAACTCAAAATATACATCGGAGAGCGATGGGCAGTCAGCATCGGAAATAATCTGTAGAAATGATAGCTCTAGATAATGTAACTTGTGACATTGATACATCAAATAGAGAAGTTGAAAATATCATACAATAACTGATTTGTATCTGATCAATACGGGGGGGCGGAGACACGTCACGGAAGGTAGAGAATTGTAGCAATCCAGACAAATCTGCCGTGGATACAGGTATATACACGAGGTCTCACCAAAAAGATATGCATAAAAACGTTGAGCCCAACACGGAGATTCATTCCATGGTCCGATTTATTTGAGAGCATTGTTTACATGTTTCGGCTATAGGGTAGCCGTCATCAGAAATCAGGGATGATAGCTATTCTATAGTGGAAACATGTTAACAATGCTCTCCAATAAATTGGACCATTGAATGAATCTCCGTGTTTGGCTCACCGTTTTTACGCATATGATTTGTAGCCAATATAAAAGTTGCAAGATAAAAAATTATGATTAAAGCAAAAATGGATGATAATTAGAGTAGAACAGATTTAACCAGTGCAGTGGATCCGGACAGCACAGTTCTCGTCTGCACACCATGAATGGAACACCAGCTCGGGACCATGGTTAGGGATATACCTGACAGTATGCTATAATTGTAGGTTTAGTAGTTCTGTGGTGTTACAATATTGACAGTGTTTCTGGTCTGTCTGAATGACAGCTATACAATATAGACCGTTTTCTGTATGAGACATCAGAAATTAAAACTTTGACCCAAACATCTTGAGTTAGGAGTCATTGGATCAATGAACAGTTTGAGAATTATTGTCAATTTAACACACAATTAGGCATGGGAGGGATTTTTACCATAAGTCAGTATTTTTTCAAATTATTAGTAATTGGTCAATAACAATAACAGGCCAATAACCGACAACTGTATGTTGGGATGAATGCATGGTAATGAATGAGGAGTGATAATCTAATAAATCTAACTTCTTCAGCTACTGTTATGGATGGGTCAAAGGTCACTGAACATGCATGATCACACACAGGTAAAAACATCAATTTACAAGTTATTCACAAATCACAAGGAATTATTTAACAAATAAATCATAATATAGTAGAAAGTACTGCAAAACACAGCATATATTTTTGGTTAAAATTGAATTTTCAGGGATATATGTAAAAGTTTGCTGTTTCAGGTTGTTTTTTTCCAAGTGAGATAAAGTACTTCTGCCATTTCAAAAGACATGATTGCCAAGTCCCATCTTACATACTAATTCACTAGAAGATGTCAGTAAGACATAACAATGTGTCCTGTCCACAAGGGGTCAAAGGTGACTAATGACCACCAGAATAAGATCAGGTGTACATGTAGATCTTGGTGTTATTTTACTATGGCATAAATAAGAACCAAATCTGTTGTGGGGCTCTCAAGATGTCACCGAAGAGGAAATCAGTGATGGGACACCGACGGGACAGACAAACATAGCTAACAATATATATGTCCTCCGATAAAATGGCAAATGACATAAAAAAGAGAGGGATGAATACTCATTACAGTAAATATGGTATCTGTGATAGTTAGTAGGGACAAACACTTATTACAGTAAATATGGTATTGGTGACAGCTAAGGAGGGACGAGCACTCATTCCAGTAAATATGGTATTGGTGACAGCTAAGGAGGGGCTAGCACTTATTACAGTAAATATGGTATTGGTGACAGCTAAGGAGGGGCTAGCACTTCTTACAGTAAATATGGTATTTGTGACAGGTAAGGAGGGACGAGCACTTATTACAGTAAATATGGTATTTGTGACGGCAAAGGAGGGACAAACACTTATTACAGTAAATACAGTATTTGTGACAGCTAAGGAATAGTTGAATACCAAGTCGGGAACACAACATGCAGATGAGAATCCAAATCAGAACACACAGTCATATAATATTTGTAAATAGTGTTGGTCCATTCTACTCACCACCCACTCGCCTACCCTTTTGTTGTACCCCATTTACACTTTTGTTGGGGTTGATTGTTTGAAACAGTTCCATTAATGCCTTCTTTTGTGTTCGCTCTGTAACGGTTGGTGATCAAAACAGCACACAAGATTATCTTGGGCTAATTGTTATGACACTAATTATATGAGACAATACTAAAATCTACAGACAATGTGTATTAATTCTTATGGTAAACTGACAAAGACAAGAATTACATGGAATTAAATATTCTTCTTCCCACTTCGTCAACATAGTTATTAACTCAAAAATACACTAAACTTCTCATCATTTTTTTCTTCTAAAACAACCAAAACATCTCCACATAATAGTATGGAAGCACCCTGTATAAAAAAAATTGCAACATCACCAATTCTCAAAATAACCTAACTATGTCATTTTTACCCCAAAAGTCAGTAAGAGGAAAATACATCTGATATATAACAGAATTCTTTCCAATTTGGCTTTTTATAAATTTCAAAACCAACTGGAGGAGCAATACAGATTTCATACAAAATTCTCAAATCTGAAGTTTGTAACACAAAACTACAATCAAAAAATTAAAATTCATGTATAGGTAATAATTATGTAGGATGTGTTGAGATTTCCATAATTTAATATAGTTATATTCCAGGTGTGGTTGAAATAACATTAATACTTTTTGAGAAACTCAGCTTAACACAAAACTTTTTTAATGAATTTCTCGTTTAATTTCTTGTTCGTCCAATTAATATTTTTCCATGATCCAAAAATTACCAACATAATATCTTTATGCCAGGTGTCCATTTTCCAATGATTGCAGTCAGTCTTGAAATGTCATACCAGTCTATATAAAGCTATCTAACATACGCATGCTGTAGGATGTTTGAGGGAAGAAAGAGGGGCGTCATTACAACAGGCCATGCCCACACAGGTATATTCTACAGGATGCTGTTAAAGAAATAATTCTGCTGGGAACATTTCATGGTTTAGAATTCGAAGAAAGTTGAATTTCCCTTTATTAAATCAACCTAGAAGAACACTTGGAGACTTTTAGCTAAATTACAGGTAAACATCCCAAAAGTCACCGCTTCCCACTTTGTATATATGTATCTTTTTGCAGTACAGTGGATCCGAAACCCTGTCTAATTTGACCATTGAGTTTTTCAATACGACATAATGCCTGATATTCTGACATCCTAATTAATCCTACCTGTGTCCTACAGGATGTCAGATTTAATATGGATTTCACTGTAAATACATGAAATGCCACTATCACCTGTATGGCAAATGTCATTGGCAGGCAGAAATGAAAGCTGTCAATTATCAAAAGCATTTGTGGCATATACAATTTACTATTTCTAGAGGGGCAGCTTGCATGCAGCAAAATATCTTCACAAATTTAATGCATAAATTTCCTGTTGTAGTTCAGGTATGTAATGATAATAATTTTAACATATTTAGCACTAACGTCTATCACACAAAGTTTTACTGGATTATAATATTACTGCTGTGCATAATCCATAACCCTGGATAATAACAAGATTATTATCAATGTGTCCACAAAGTTTATTATCTCCACTTTGATAAATAATTAGAGAGAGAGAAAAAAAAAAGAAAATGTCAACAAAGAGTTACTTAACAGGTGTTTATATTTTCATTTGCTTAAACAATCAATGTAAAATTAACTCTGAAATCCTTTTGAATCAGGCTATTTTACTTTGCATATCAAACCAAGGTTAATAAGTTTCAGAGAACTTTCCAGAAGTAGCATAATTGCATTAACTTCAAAATCTTAGAACCAAAGTTACAACACCTTCATGGAGTAAATCTTTATATCATGATGGAATGATAATAAGCTTTGACACGACAGGAGATAAGAGGACTTCAGATGGTTTGTTGATTAGATCAAATATGATATATATTTTTAGGGTATGGACAGAATTATCAAATTACTTAATATAATATCCACTCACTGACAAATGTACGTACCTAAAGTCATGGGTATATGATCGCAGTAAATGTCTTCAAATATAAGCGGAACAGTGATGCTATCACCATCCATCTCGGTACACTCTACACTTAGGGCGGGAATGCTGCGGAAATACTGGGACTCCCGTACCACATTGGCTAGATCAGCATGGCCGTGATAGCTACAGACCAGAGTTTATATATTAGACAAGGAATGCAATCATTCACAAATAGCCAAATATTTCATGGTTTGCCTCACTTTATGCAGATTTGGTAACCAGTTCAACTTCAATACATTTGAAGGTTTTTTTTCTTGTAATCTTACTTTGAAATACTAAAATTTGAAATTAAACTGTTCATTTATTTTGAAGAAACAGAAACTTAAATTGTCTTCTTACCTTGGTTCATAACAGGAGAGGCATTCAGGTTTTGGATAATCATGAGTAAAAAACCCTTCAGCAAATCGTTTAACCTACAGATAGAATAAATAAATCTAATTAATTATATTATGAACATGATAACACAATATTCATCATGTCATCCTACCCTTTCTCACCCACACATCAATATGAAATAACCGTTTAACCTTACACTTTCCCACCCACACATCAATATGGAATAACCAATCATTCCTACGCTTTCCCACCCACACATCAATATGGAATAACCCAACCTTTCTATCCTTTCCCATCCACACATCAATATAGAATAACCCAAACGAGATGTTATAATAGGAGTTTCCATACCCTGGCTGAGTGGTGCTCTTTAGCTAGGTAATGCATCACAGACTGATCAAGGGAGACAATCTCCAAGAACTGCGTCCACAATATCACATTCTCGGCACATAACTGGGTGATGTCTGTTGTGGCTGTCTGTAGCAGGTCCTCTTCATTGTCAAAGTTCTAGTAAACATCAACATAAATATAACTGAGAGAAAATCAATTTATAGTTCAAGCATATACATGTATTACCTATACTATCAAAGTTGTCATATTATAGAGCTTAACAACATATTGAAGTGTATCATTACATGTTGATGTTCAGGATCAGTGTTCAATACCCTAATGGTATGTCCAATATATGTTTTCAACTGTATTTTTTTCTTATAAATTTCATTGTATTCAATTATACATTATAAAATCTTCTGTTACTATATATCAACATTTGTGTTTAACCCAATTATCAAGCTAGAAAGTTTAGTCATTGAATGTAATATATCAACTCCAATATATACAGCCTAACAACTGACGCAACTGTACGGATTGATAGTCCTACCACTGACGTAACTGTAAGGATTGATACAGTCCTACCACTGACATACCTGTAAGGATTGATACAGTCCTACCACTGACGTACCTGTAAGGATTGACACAGTCCTATGACGTACCTGTAAGTTATTAACTAAAGTCTCCAGCCATACATGACAGTTCTTCTGTTCTGTAAAATAAACCCAGAACATGTATCAATATACACAACGGTCAAGTGAACATTTCCTCATAGCTTTTGTGGGATGTTTATAAGCCATTACTCATATATAACATTCTCAAAAAGAATTTCTTTTTCTTTCACCGTATTAACCCAGTAATAAACCCTGGGGCGAACATATAAACTCAAAAGTCTGGGTTAACCTTATTGCTGGACAATGAAAGTTGGTGGGACACTTTTTCTGAATATTAAATGACAACACAATCCCTGATTACCAACCCAGTTTGAATTGAGACCCTGAGATTTTGGAGAGATACAGCTGAAACGTCGACTGTAAAGACTCAAACGTAGACAGCAGAATCGTACAGAGCTTCTTGTGTACATTGTAGGCATTGTGCATCTTGATGGTATCACTAAACACTGGCTCCTGTGTAAAAACACAAAACATAGGTTATATCATCAAGGACAAGTATTGAGATCAGAAACAAAGGGACATGATTCTGTATTCTGGTTGACTGAAGAAAATGATCTATATATGCTGATGATTTCTGTTTATTGAAGATGTTCACAAAACTACAAATCAAATGTAATACATTTGAAGGACTTTTAAGTTTTACCAATCTAAAAACTCACAAAAATATTTTAACATTTGTCCTCACCTTATGATACCAAATTTGGTTCCTATTACAATAGAACCAGGTATTTACACTTCTGAGAACTGAGCTGAGCTGGAGTGAATGTTTTCCAAAAAGTTTAAACATTTAAGTCTTGCTTTCATTCCTCATTCATTTCAAGCAAGACACCAGAATTGAGTCTACTATTTTATGTAATGCTTGACAGTATGTAATGACTAAAGACTTACCCCAGAGATTGTTCTACTTCCAAAGTATACCATTTCTAACGTGGCAGGCTCTGGTGCTGGTTTGTTGGACTTCTGAGGTCTGGGGACACTGTAAACAACATGGAGATGGTCACTTTCTAAAGAATTTGTCTTTATCAAATTGCAAAGTTACAGTTTTCTGATACACTTATGATATAGCAACAAGTCATTGACAAAATAATGTGCATAGGTTTTTTTATTGATGGCAATGTGTATATATATATAACCTATATGTTAACAGTTTAGAATCAGAATGATAGAATCCTATAAAATTCCAACATCATAATTCATGGTGAAGTTCCCAGGAGGCAAATGCTTAGGTAAATATAATTTTTTAAATGATGGAGAATTGTCCCAGAACATTGTAGATGTAAATGATGTAGATATAAGTATGTATGAGAAACACACGGTCATAACAACTCTGATGCTGTATGTAATGTGCTTACCTTTAATGAAATCATGGGTGAAGGAGGAGTACAATACTATTGCCAGGACAGAGACAGGCTAGTAGGATCCAGAATATTTAACTACTAACACATTTACTGGAGTGTTTTATCAAAGAGGCTCAAAACATATGTACAGTGGAACCTCTATAAACCGAACATGCATGCGACATGGATATTTGTTTGGTTTACAGAGGGTTCGGTTTGGAGAAGTTGATCGAAAAATGACCGGTCAAATTCCGGATATAATAAGTCAGACGATGTTTTGTTAGAATGTACCCGATTACAAACCGGCACGTACGTACGAAGACAATTTGGTTTGTCTGAATAATATGAATATTATGAAAGTTAATCAATGTACATATTGCAGATTATATAAGAAAGGCAAATGACTATAACTGTAGTTTTAAACAGTATTATTACATGTACAACTGCACTTTACAATCGACCTACATTTTGTTACATCCGGTGAAGCTTCCTCATGTGGTGGGGCCGATATGGAATATTTTACACATCGAATATATTTTAACAGGACACCGAACACAAAATCGGTCCGGTGTTCAGAATTCAGAGGGATCGGTATTTGGAAGTTTTTTAATACTATAATAAAGAAGGACCAATTCTGTACAATGGCAATTTGTTCGGTATTCAGAGGTGTTCGGTTTTTAGAAGGTTCGGTTTTCGGAAGTTACACTGTAATGTAAATGAATGCCTTACCTGATGTAGGGCTGATGTATTGCAATGAGGGTTCCATGGACAGTGGTTTCCAGGGCACACAGATGGAAGTAGTCAAACAGGACAGGGATATGGTGGTGCAGCCCCTTCGTGGGACTGAAGTGGAGTTGTAGTGAACGTTGAGACACACATTCCATCTTCTCATGGAGACCCTGCGGCCTGAAACAGGAGCATTTGAGTTTAATTCAACTTCAACTTACAACCAATCAGAATAGTCCTATAGAGAATTTGACCTTCAAATTAAACTGCCTCGGCCAATCAGAATAGCCCTATACAGAGAAATTAATCTTCAACTTAAAACGCCTCAGCCAATCAGAATAGCCCTATAGAATTTGGCTTTCAACTTACACTGTCTCAATCAATCATAACAGCCCTATATAGAATTTGAATTTCAACATACACTGCCTCAACCAATCAGAATCATTTGTGCATTGTAAAACAAGAAGCCCAATTGGCCTGTATTGCTCACATGTTCTATAGCTTAATAAGGAAAGACTTTGTTGGAAAACTGAATTTATGTGATTTTTTTTAAAGTTTATCTAGGTCACTAAAGTGGTTTCATATCACCCCTTTTCGTTAATTATATATTTCTGACAATTTAAGGACATTTGATCACTGTGACCTTAATAAAAGTACATCCACATCATTCGCTAGAATCACTCACCCACTTTCCTCCTCTGAAAACCATAATTCTAATTCCACCTGTAGTTCAAGCTTCTCTAGACTTTCCTCTATCTGAAAATAAAAACAAGCACTGCAATATAATCATATGTGTATTGTGTTAAGATTCAACTAGTAGTAACAATGTTTCAGAAAATCCTGATCACCAGTATTACACTATTTTACTACTGTAACACAAAGCTATTTAAATTTATGAACTGAATATTCAACACCAGTACTAACTGACATATAAATGGTAGCCCTTGACCCCAGCATGCTACTGGCCTAATATCATGACCCTGGGCCTCTAGGTTATTGGAAAGAAGCTGTTTAAAATTTCAACACATTTGCCCATGTGACCATGAAAGGAAGTCAAGGCTCATTCATTTGAACAAACTTTGAAAATCTTCATCCCAGGATGCTACTGGCACCATATCATGGCTATGAGTTATTTGGTTATTACACTGAGAAGCTCTTTAAAGGTCGCATCACATTTGACTCTGGTCAAGATCATTCACTGAACAAATGTGGTAGCCCTTCCACCGCAGCATACTGCATGCCCAATATCAGGTTTCTGTGCCTTTTGGTTATATACTGAGTTGTTTAAAGATTTAAGCCTATTAAACCCTTGTGAACTTAAAAGTTGGTCAAGGTCATTCATTTGAACAAACTTGGTAGCCATTTACCCCAGCATGCTACAGGCACAATATAAGGTCTGAAACAGAGCCCCTTGCTTATTGAGAAGAAGTTGTTTGGATAAAAATGTTGACGATGGATGCCTGACAACAGACAACACACAACAGCATAAGCTCATCTTGCCATAACGGCCAAGTAGGTAGTATTCTTCAAATCTTAGATTACAGATTGGTGTATAAAATAATTCATATCCACACAGAATTAATATGCTTAAGAAAAGTCACCATATAAATATTGATACTGGGATATATAAAAGATAAAATACAGTTGTGTTGAAGTTTTATTATTTTTACATCTTCCTTTATTGAACACATGAATCATTGTCAAGCTAAAATACAGAATTGTATGTATACGGATCCATCACTTTAAATAATATTCCATTTTTCACTGGATACATAAATACCAAGAATAGTTGTGTTTGTTATACAGACACCAATTGATCGACACAAGCATGTGCATCTTTAGTAGCAGTGATTATTTACCGACTGGCAATCCAATAGAGTATATAAATATTGATTTACGATAAATAGTGGACATGAATTTGCTATTACGTGAGTCCCACGTCAACACAGAACACTGATAAGTCTTCCAGACAAGCTGTTTTACAAATCATCCTGTACCAGGCTACTGTAAAAACCTCCCAATATTGATTTAACTTAGCCCAAGCTGATTTTCTTAAACACACAATAAATCCTGAGACCAAACGGGATGAAAATGGCCATATGTATGTCGGTATCTACCACAGCAGATTTATAGATCCTGTACAAACTGTACGCATGGCAATCTAATCCTCATATGTTCATTTAGTGGATTATGGTAAATGTTCCCAATTTTTGACTATCAAAATAGGATTTTCAATACATACAGTAAATGTGTACAAATCTAACTGAGTGACATTTGATCTTAGCATTCAAATTATTTTGATGATGATACAAAATTATATTACTGAGTAAGTTTTTTATATATGTATGTAAAAACATACTTATTTTGGAATTTGTGTAAATTTTTTGTAAAAAAAAGATTTTTTTTTCAGTTATTAACAAAACAATCTCTTACACAATATTTCCAGTCGATAATACTATAATTCATGATTGAAATGAAAATTTGGTACAAGTGAAATTAAACACCATGTGTTGGTATGATTTCAGAACCAGATATATTGCTATTATAGGGATAGGTTGAATATATGAGTCTTTCCTGGGAAATAAAACTAACATCATAATATTAGTGGACATTGGCTTAAAGGTTTTAATTACGTAAATGTTTATTATAACTGATATATTTTCAGCTCCTGGCTTATCTCAAATTTTTAAGTAATTGATTACCCTTTTAAATGAAACCTAACAACAAGTAAACGTATGCAAATGTTACAGACATTACATAGTTCATGCAAATTTTCCATTCCAGCATTGACCCTAAATTTCAGTACTTTTCCAGCACTGCAGACCCTAAATTTCAGTACTTTTCCAGCACTGACCCAAAATTTCAGCACCTTTCCAGCACTGACCCAAAATTTGGTACCCAAAATTTCAGTACCTTTCCAGCACTGACCCAAAATTTCAATACTTTTCCAGCACTGACAGCATGCCCCATTACGTACAACTGTACGTGATTCACGCATCAATATTAGTATGCACGTACAAAGTTTTGATAACAGGGGTACAATGCACGCACGTAATATCGGGTATAAAAACTAAAATTATAAACAGTCGACAGAAGAAAGTACGATAAGATACAGTACAACACATTATGAATTGTTTTCGATCATTCTCGCAATGTTTTATCAGCCACAATTGCTTCCGGTTCCGGCGAATCCTGCATTTCGATTGGCTGATATATATATGGCGACCCACATATCTCGGTTATTTCCTAACCTGAATAATGTTACGCTGCATCTCATCTAGGTCGCAATCTTTCGCAATCATATGTTACGATCGTACAGCGTGACATCATTCCTGTTTACTAAATAGCTTTAAGCAGACATGGCGCTCACGGAACATTTCAACTATTTATTTATGCATTTTTGCCTGTACCCGTTGATTTCAGCCTGTACCCCTGAAATTTTCTGTAGAGGGGTACACTTTACCCCTGATAAGAAAAATTAATGGGGCATGCTGCACTGACCCTAAATTTCAGTACCTTTCCAGCACTGACCTAAATTTCAGTACTTTTCCAGCACTGAACCTAAATTTCAGTACTTTTCCAGCACTGACCCTAAATTTCAGTACTTTTCCAGCACTGAACCTAAATTTCAGTACTTTTCCAGCACTGACCTAAATTTCAGTACTTTTCCAGCACTGAACCTAAATTTCAGTACCTTTCCAGCACTGACCTAAATTTCAGTACTTTTCCAGCACTGAACCTAAATTTCAGTACTTTTCCAGCACTGAACCTAAATTTCAGTACTTTTCCAGCATTTACCCAAAATTTCAGTACTTTTCCAGCACTGCTGACCCTAAATTTCAGTACTTTTCCAGTACTGACCCTAAATTCCAGCACTTTTCAAGCACTGACCTAAAATGAGTACACTGTACTTTTGATTATCGGTGAAAACATTGTTGATGCATTTCAATTCTGAATCTTATAATAATGATGTCTATAACACTGAAAACCATAGATCAGGTGACCTCAGCTGTCCAATGGGATAGACAGATATTCTCAGACAAAATAAGTATGTATCTTTTACCTTCGAGCTGTCAACCAATGTGTGAAGCCGATACAGAACCAGATCATTGATTGGGACATCTTCATTGCGATAGAGTATTTGGAAAGTTTTGCTATAGGCTGTTCCATTCACAACACAGGCCGGCAGAACCAGTACATCTTCTGCAAGGCAAAGTGGATAAAATGTTAAAATTTCTTATAAAATTCTACCTCCTATGTGTAGAGAGCACCAAAGCACTGTAAGCACATTTTTCTGTAGTTTTCATTATCTGCATTATAATTTCTGAAGTATATAGGATATCTTTTTTTTAATCTTAATCCCCATCCCTCTTCATACATATTTTCATACAGTTATTTCTGGACAGGTGTTGTAATACAATTAAATACTGTATAGATTAGAATATCATGAAATATTTTTATCTTCAGAAATAAAAATACACAATGTATACAGAATTGTAATCCCTTACATCCAACAAATCCTTTTAGCCATTTTTACTAAAGTAATCTTTTTGGTGACCGTAAAAATATATAAATCATGCATAGTTAATATTACATTTACACACTGGTACATGATATGTGTGTACATGTCAACACTCAGGGCCAATATTGCACGGTTATAACTATGAAGAGAATATGACCATTTTTTTTCTTGGCAATTATCAAATTTAATATTTTATAGTAAAGTTATACTGTAGTTACTGAACTGTGAAATGTATAGTAATCATAAACACAAAAGGGTAAATATATATATGTGACTAAGCATACCAACCTCATCTGTACAATACAAATATTTCATATAAATAATTGATTTATTATGATTTCTGTTGTCCAGCATGTTATGCTCTATTTGATCAACTTAATTTACTAGTCCATTATTATTCATTCTGGAAAGACAATATTATATGAATAACAAGTACGACTGCTGATATCTCTAACTTATATGATTTTTTAAATGTTAATTTATTTAAGTTTAAGTAGTTTCTATGTTTTCTTTAATGACCATAAAGATTTAACTCATGTACAGATATTTGCATGATGATAATTATCATTATATGAAAACTATTGTAAAAAATATGATAATCAACTTTTATCAATTTCCACCAATCACATCATCTCTATAGTATTGCATTTTCATTTTGTTGAAGTTTCAATTCTCCTGGTTAACTTGTGAAAGGGTGAGGTCTCTGTACCCCTGATAAAGGGCGAGGTCTCTGTACCCTTGATAAAGGACGAGTCCTCTGTACCCTTGATAAAGGATCGATGAGGCCTCTGGACCCCTGATAAAGGGTGAGGCTGCCGCCTCTGGACCCGATAAAGGGCGAGGCCTCTATACCCTCTTAAAGAGGATGAGGCCTCTGCACCCCTGATAAAGGGTGAGGCCTCTGCACCCCTGATAAAGGATGAGGCCTTTGCACCCCTGATAAAGGATGAGGCCTCTGGACCCCCGATAAAGGGTGAGGCCTCTGTACCCCCGATAAATGGTGAGGCCTAGCCTCTGTACCCCTGATAAAGGGTGAGGCCTCTGGACCCCTGATAAAGGATGAGGCCTCTGGACCCATGATAAAGGGTGAGGACTCTGGACCCCTCCCTGATAAAGGGTGAGGCCTCTGGACCCCTGATAAAGGGTGAGGCCTCTAGATCTGTACCCCTGATAAAGGATGAGGCATCTGGACCCCTGAAAAAGAATGAGGCATCTGGACGCCTGATAAAGGGTGAGGCCTCTGTACCCCTGATAAAGGGTGAGGCCTCTGTACCCCTGATAAAGGATGAGGCCTCTGCACCCCTGATAAAGGTGAGGACCTCTGTACCCCTGAAAAAGAATGAGGCATCTGGACCCTGATAAAGGATGAGGCCTCTGCACCCCTGATTAAGGGTGAGGCCTCTGTACCCCTGATAAAGGGTGAGGCCTCTGTACCCCTGATAAAGGGTGAGGCCTCTGTACCCCTGATAAAGAGTGAGGCCTCTTTACCCCTGATAAAGGATGAGGCCTCTGGATCCCTCCCTGATAAAGGGTGAGGACTCTGGACCCCTGATAAAGGTGAGGCCTCTATACCCTCTTATAGAGGATGAGGCCTCTGCATCCCTGATAAAGGATGAGGCCTCTGGACCCCTTATAAAGGGTGAGGCCGCTATACCCATGATAAAGGATGAGGTCTCTGGACCCCTGATAAAGGGTGAGGCCTCTGGACCCCTTATAAAGGATAAGGCCTCTTGACCCCTGTACCCCTGATAAAGAGTGAGGCCTCTGGACCCCTGATAAAGAATGAGGCCTCTGGACCCCTGATAAAGGGTGAGGCCTCTGGACCCTCGATAAAGGACGAGGCCTCTGTACCCTTGATAAAGGATGAGGCCTCTGCATCCCTGATAAAGGATGAGGCCTCTGGACCCCTTATAAAGGGTGAGGCCGCTGTACCCATGATAAAGGATGAGGCCTCTGGACCCCTTATAAAGGATAAGGCCTCTTGACCCCTGATAAAGGGTAAGGCCTCTGTACCCCTGATAAAGAGTGAGGCCTCTGGACCCTTGATAAAGGATGAGGCCTCTGGACCACTGATAAAGGGTGAGGCTTCTGGACCCCTGATAAAGGGCGAGGCCTCTATTTCCTCTTATAGAGGATGAGGCCTCTGCACCCCTGATAAAGGGTGAGGCCTCTGCACCCCTGATAAAGGATGAGGCCTTTGCACCCCTGATAAAGGGTGAGGCCTCTGCACCCCTGATAAAGGGCGAGGCCTCTATTTCCTCTTATAGAGGGTGAGGCCTCTGGACCCCTGATAAAGGGTGAGGCCTCTGGACCCCTGATAAAGGAGAGGCCTCTATACCCTCTTATAGAGGATGAGGCATCTGCACCCCTGATAAAGGGTGAGGCCTCTGCACCCCTGATAAAGGATGAGGCCTTTGCACCCCTGATAAAGGGTGAGGCCTCTGTACCCCCGATAAAGGGTGAGGCCTCTGTACCCCTGATAAAAGGTGAGGCCTCTGGACCCATGATAAAGGATGAGGACTCTGGACCCCTGATAAAGGGCGAGGCCTCAGGACCCCTGATAAAGGATGAGGCCTCTGGACCCATGATAAAGGGTGAGGCCTCTGGACCCCTGATAAAGGGTGAGGCCTCTGTACCCCTGATAAAGGGTGAGGCCTCTGGACCCATTATAAAGGGTGAGGCCTTTGTACCCCCGATAAAGGATGAGGCCTCCGGACCCCTCCCTGATAAAGGATGAAGCCTCTGGACCCCTTATAAAGGGTGAGGGCTCTGGACCCCTGATAAAGGGCGAGGCCTCTGGATCCCTCCCTGATAAAGGGTGAGGCCTCTGGACCTCTTATAAAGGGTGAGGCCTCTGGACCCCTGATAAAGGGTGAGGCCTATGTACCCCTGATAAAGGATGAGGCCTCTGCACCCCTGATAAAGGGTGAGGCCTCTGGACCCATGATAAAGGGTGAGGACTCTGGACCGCTGATAAAGGGTGAGGCCTCTGGACCCCTTATAAAGGGTGAGGCCTCTGTACCCCTGATTAAGGATGAGGCCTCTGGACCCCTGATAAAGGGTGAGGCCTCTGTACCCCTGATAAAGGATGGGGCCTCTGTACCCCTGATAAAGAGTGAGGCCTCTGGACCCCTGATAAAGAATGAGGCCTCTGGACCCCTGATAAAGGGTTAGGCCTCTGGACCCCTGATAAAGGACGAGGCCTCTATATCCCTGATAAAGGGTGAGGCCTTGTTACCCCTGATAAAGGATGAGGCCTCTGGACCCCTGAAAAAGAATGAGGCATCTGGACCCCTGATAAAGGATGAGGCCTCTGGACCCCTGATAAAGGATGAGGCCTCTGGATCCCTTATAAAGGGTGAGGCCTCTGGACCCCTAATAAAGGATGAGGCCTCTGGACCCCTTATAAAGGGTGAGGCTTCTGGACCCCTAATAAAGGATGAGGCCTCTGGACCCCTGATAAAGGGTAAGGCCTCTGTATCCCTGATAAAGGATGAGGCCTCTGGACCCCTGATAAAGGGTGAGGCCTCTGGACCCCTTATAAAGGACGAGGCCTCTGGACCCCTGATAAAGGGTAAGGCCTCTGGACCCCTTATAAAGGGTGAGTCCTCTGTACCCCTGATAAAGGATGAGGCCTCTGGACCGCTGATAAAGAGTGAGGCCTCTGGACCTCTGATAAAGAATGAGGCCTCTGGACCCCTGATAAAGGGTGAGGCCTCTGGACCCCTGATAAAGGGTGAGGCCTCTGTACCCCTGATAAAGGATGAGGCCTCTGGACCCCTGATAAAGGTGAGGCCTCTGGACCCCTGATAAAGGATGAGGCCTCTGGACCCCTGATAAAGAATGAGGCCTCTGGACCCCTGATAAAGGGTGAGGCCTCTGGACCCCTTATAAAGGGTGAGGCCTCTGGACCCCTAATAAAGGATGAGGCCTCTGGACCCCTTATAAAGGGTGAGGCCTCTGGACCCCTAATAAAGGATGAGGCCTCTGGACCCCTTATAAAGGGTGAGGCCTCTGTACCCCTGATAAAGGATGAGGCCTCTGGATCCCTCCCTGATGAAGGATGAGGCCTCTGGACCCCTTATAAAGGGTGAGGCTTCTGGACCCCTAATAAAGGATGAGGCCTCTGGACCCCTGATAAAGGGTGAGGCCTCTGTATCCCTGATAAAGGATGAGGCCTCTGGACCCCTGATAAAGGGTGAGGCCTTTGGCCCCTTATAAAGGATGAGGCCTCTGGACCCCTGATAAAGGGTAAGGCCTCTGGACCCCTTATAAAGGGTGAGTACTCTGTACCCCTGATAAAGGATGAGGCCTCTGCACCCCTGATAAAGAGTGAGGCCTCTGGACCTCTGATAAAGGATGAGGCCTTTGCACCCCTGATAAAGGGTGAGGCCTCTGCACCCCTGATAAAGGGCGAGGCCTCTATTTCCTCTTATAGAGGGTGAGGCCTCTGGACCCCTGATAAAGGGTGAGGCCTCTGGACCCCTGATAAAGGGTGAGGCCTCTGGACCCCTGATAAAGGAGAGGCCTCTATACCCTCTTATAGAGGATGAGGCATCTGCACCCCTGATAAAGGGTGAGGCCTCTGCACCCCTGATAAAGGATGAGGCCTTTGCACCCCTGATAAAGGGTGAGGCCTCTGTACCCCCGATAAAGGGTGAGGCCTCTGTACCCCTGATAAAAGGTGAGGCCTCTGGACCCATGATAAAGGATGAGGACTCTGGACCCATGATAAAGGGTGAGGACTCTGGACCCCTGATAAAGGGTGAGGCTTCTGGACCCCTAATAAAGGATGAGGCCTCTGGACCCCTGATAAAGGGTGAGGCCTCTGTATCCCTGATAAAGGATGAGGCCTCTGGACCCCTGATAAAGGTGAGGCCTCTGCACCCCTGATAAAGAGTGAGGCCTCTGGACCTCTGATAAAGAATGAGGCCTCTGGACCCCTGATAAAGGGTGAGGCCTCTGGACCCCTGATAAAGGGTGAGGCCTCTGAACCCCTGATAAAGGACGAGGCCTCTGGACCTCTGATATGTCAATCACCCTTTCAACATTCATGGTCATTTTGAGGCATGACTCACTTAAGCTTGCATTGGCTGATGGTAAGACAACTGAACGACATGATATCCTAAGCAATTGGGATAAAGTGTTTTTACTTGTCTAAGAACATAACCACATCAGATTATTGGTCTGTGAACTCAGCTTCCAGAGAAAAACATATTGCTCTGGGCGGGGATCAAACACATCTGAGGTTGCAGAAGTCTGATGTTAAATACAGACTGGGCTATTAGGGCCTCTGAGATTGCACTAAAATGGGGCAGACTGCAGTGGAGAGAGCAGATGGGGATGAATTTCAGCATTGTGTTATAATCTCAGGAATAAACTCTGCCCATGAGTCAATATAATTCTGTCTCATCAACTACCATTTTTGAAATTACCTAATTAATATATAAATGCAATAAAATACAGTACCTGATGCCTTTGCTAGGGTCACTTCTATTTTAGCTGGAGTTCTTGGACTTGTCTTCAGACTGGTTCTGATATTGTAATACCTACAGAGAACATCAAACAAAATAGTTTAAAAGATGACTGGAAAATTACTTGGAATCCATTGAACATTTCAATTTCAAACTGTTCATTAAATGTGATTTGGACATGTATATATTAAACTTAAAGGCAAGTAAAGGATGGCAAAAGTACCCGGTAATTCAAATGTTACATATTATTGTTTTTATATGCATCATATATTTTACATAACTTTTGGAATTATATATATATGATTAGCTACAATTGATCGCTGAAACAACACTAATATATAAATGTCTGTACTTACCCTCTTTGAAACAGATCAACATTGTAGAACTTGTTGTACTCCACAGAGAACTCGAGAGTAGCCTGAAGTTCTGTCATGCCTCTACAACAAACAATAGAATATCTTCATTAATTTATAAAAATATTCAAGTATTTTTCCAGTTCACTTGAGAAAGTGATAAATACTCAGATTCAACTAAAAAATGCCCTAAATCTTATTTAGTATGAAAAGATAGAAAATTGTCTTTTGCATTGGTGCATTATCCAAGACTGAAGTGGACAAAAACATACACTAACTGTTCACCAGACAACTTTGTAAAACATTAATTATATATAGAATAAATACATTGACTAAGTTTGGAAGGCCAGCTAATATATTTGAACAACCAATATGTCAATCAAATGACAATCATATCTGGATAAATATGTAGTACAAAGCTGAGGAAACTGATGTGTATTTGTCAAAAATGAAATCATAATGAATGAATTTAATCATATATGAAGATAACTCTTTAATTTACAATGATCAGGAACTGGCAATAGAATGGCCCAAAAATGGAACTCTTTTATGTTGGAGATATATACAAAACAAATAATGGTGACTCTCTACCTTAACTCCTAATTAATAAGGAAAAACATGTCACAGAGTTGTAAAAACAGCAACCAATTGCAATCATGATGATAATTGGGGACACCTAATGGTACATACACATGCCCCACAACTATATGATCACGATGACAGTTTGCCACCGACTGATCGAGTCCGAGCTGTCATTGAATGGCTTACAAATTGCATATCTTTATGGAAATTCTACAATATGTCAATATTAATGATAAGATGGATACCTCAGCCAAACAAGCATTCTTTCCTACAGACAATAACCCACATAGGGAAGGGTTTCGCTTGTCCTGTCGATGAATCACTGAACCTGAACGTGTTCAACAGTGTTGACATATCGGTAGACATTTTTATCGACATTTCATCACTAGCTCTCTATCGGATAACTTATCGTTTACTACAAACCTTGTGAGTGTTTCAGTCTGTTCTCTCCCGGTAAACCCTCACCAGAACGGCCAACTTTGGGTGTAATTCGGGATTACCCTAGCGATCATGTCTAATGTAAACTGACTGACATGCCAGACAGATTTCCACTTCCTGTGATTTTTACGCATGCGTAATAGCATATCCGACAGCTTGACATTCTGGCGGGAAATATTTTGTTGGCATTTAAGCATTGAACTGCTTTCAATTGGAAGTTATGGGCTGATGAATGCCAACTGGACAAAGGCAAATTTAATGAAGCGTGCTAGCGCTTCATGTTGAATTTGCCTTTGTCCAGTTGGCATTCATCAGCCCATAACTTCCAACTGAAAGCAGTTCAATGCTTATATTTACATTTGACAGCGATATCCAGGAATTTTGCTCCGACGATGAATGAACAAATTATTATCGTCAAAGACGGAACGGCCTTTTCAACAGCCATCTTTCGTTATCGCCGACGTGACAATTATGACGTCACTATATTAATGACGTCATAATAAAGATTTGGAAGTTATGGACTCATAACTTCCAAGTGAGCTTAGTAAAGTTATATAGTGGGGCTGCATTGTAAATGTAAATATATAGGCCTAATAGATTATAGTAAGATTTACTAAAGGTGTATTTATTTCACGTTGCTTTTGTCTTTAGACCGGACAATATAAGTCTCAAACTGGCGACTGTAATCGACTTGTACTGGATGTATATAATTGTGATTTCACAGTTGTACTTACTTTAACTATCTATATTCTGTTAGGCATTTATAGGTCTCTATTCAAACGGAACAAAACATTGGCCTGCTTTCCTTCGGGTGAAGTATTTTCCTAACCCAGAAATAGATCAAAAAGAAAATGGAAAATACCCCAAATTAATGTGGTTATACGGTTTCTCCTGTAAATGTATGTCGATAATGTCCATGTAACTTGTGCCCAATCCTTTTGCTGTATATTGGCAATAAAATATGTTTAAACTAAACTACTGAACATTAAAAATCAGATAATAAAATTATTTTAAAGGGATCGTTACCGGCATCCAAATTAAAACCATTATGAATGTATCGTATGGAAATTAGATAACATCGGAGTAAGAAGGTGGACGCAGTCTTAGAATAATACTGTTTTATATACTTGGTAATATAATGACTTTCATCGCTACTGAAGGAAGAATCAATGAAAAGTGTGTTTGTTTGAGTTTAATGACCCGGCATCGACGGATGTGGCCATTTAGTGCCGTGGTGATTCATTTAAAATCTCATTATGACAAACGAGGGTGGCGAAGACAAAATGATTAGTAAAAAGTTTTTAAAGGCATTCGCATTGTATATTTAGGTCATTAAAATAAAGGGGGGGGGGGGGGGGGGGGGGGGGGTAATAAAAGAGATACCGAATAGATGATGTGGATTGTGTGATATACAGGTACGTATATATACATGTATAACGTCAAAGCTAGTAAGATACGTAAAAGGACAACGGAGTTTATAGAACAAATCGATTTCTTTCAAATAGTTAAATAGTGCCTTCGAATCCACGGAACTAAAAAACGTGTTTTTCATATCTGGGACTCGAAAGTATTTATCACGAATGCGCTTAAAATCGAAACATTCTATTAACAAATGCTCCACTGTAAATAGAGTGTTACATCGTTTCAAAAGGAACGAATGAGAAGGATATGTGTGCCAGGTACGAAGCCGAGAGAAGTCAACTACCTCACTACCATGTCTACGATTTTTCCGATTGGGAATGGATGTTTTAAGTTTCGGTTGTATTTTATAAACTTTGTTGCTCGTTTCAAGAGACCAGCGTTGCTGCCAGTTACTTTATAGTACGAATAACAGGTTTAAAATCTGTATACTGCAGTTTGGTATTTATTTGTGAGATTTATAGAGCGTTTTGAGCTTCCCGGTTAACAGGTTCGTTAACTTTAATTTCGTCATGGCTCAGAATCCAAAGTAAAGTTATTTTAATTTTCTTAAGGTATGTCTCACGAGATATTCTAAAAACAAGGTTTTGTACGAGTGTGTTAATATTTTAGTTGTTTAATTGAGGGTTGTACGTGATATCACTAAATTATTTTAGAGGTTTCAGGGGTGGATTGTGATATCACTATATGGGAATAACTAACTAGTACAACGGCGTGTATATTTCAGAGGCTCCCAATATACCATGAAATCACGACGTATACGCGTACGGTGATCGCACTAATCGCTATCCAGTGTAATAAACGTTCAATGGCCCAAATACAACCCAAAAGGCCTAGCAGCGAACAATATAAGCCCTTTCCATTGCAAAAGCGTAATCCGTTTGAACTTCCATGATGCGTTGCGTTGTCCAATATAATAGGCACATAAACAGTCAATTTCCCAATGCTTGCGATTTTTCCGCCATTCGATCTTAGCCAAACGGGCAATTGTGATAATATATATTTATTATTCTTCGATTGTTTCATTTCAGTTAGGCAAAACATACGGTTGTTGTTTCGTCGCTTTCACTTCGCTTATAGATTTCGCTTTGGTGATTATGGTAGATCCGCGAAGCAATAACAGCGTCACAATATATATGACGTCATAATCACTAATACGACATAATTGAACTTCCCATAATTCTTTCCATAGCTACGCTATAGACTTCTAGTCCGGCTGCTTTTCCTAAATTGCTAAACAAACTGATTGTCATCTGTTAAAGAAGCGGAATAAATAATGGACGAAGCAGAATTGAACGAACTGAAAATGTTGTCATCTTATCAGGGATCATTTAAATCCAAACGACTAAGGAAAACTTTGAAGGATAAGTGTTTGGTGATTGGAGAAACAACGATGTACTACGGGAACTTTGGTTCCGTCCAGGTCATGACTCCTATTCCTGGCTCCCCAAACCTGGACAGTGAAATTGAGAATGCCATCACGCGCCCGTGTAGTCGGAAGGGATCCAGAATGCCACTCCAGTCTGAACAAAAAGGTAAATTACTTTATTGTTAAAACTTGCTATAAAACTGTACATACACAAAATCTGTTTTAATCTTCTTTTTGTTCTTCTGGAATTACAATGAGGCATTTTATTTATATTATGATGTCTTTTTAACAGTTACATCAAAGAAAGAAAAGAAGCTTACTTCACAAAGAAAGAAGAGTAAACAGAGGGATGAAAACAGCATATCGCCAAAGTATGATTTGCCACCACTAAAAGCTGTCCCTGCTAGTGTCTACAACAGCCGATGTCCGACACGGGAGTCGATGGGAAGAGAACCATGCCATTTCATACCATCAAGCGACAATAGTCTAATTGGAGACGAGAATGTCTTCACATCTTCAGATGTATGGATTCCGCGGCCGAGCTTTAAACCAAGCCAAACGAAAACAATGCCAAAGAACACATTTACGTCGGAGTCTTCAAGTGTGAAATATGGTTCTCTTGGTAAACTAATTGGATCTACAAATAGGATACAAGCTTCCTCTTCTCTGGTAACTGCTTCCCCAGACCGTGTCTGCCTTCCTTCCATACCTGGAGCAACGAAGTCTTCAGAATCATATCATACCCTTCCACCAACTGCCGAGTACATCAATATCTACAAGGAAGACGTTCAGCTTCCTCCTCTAAAGACCAGCACTTCGTCAGCCGCCAAAAGGAGAGTACACGGGGAGCATTACAAATTCACCAAAAATTATCAAAAGTAAACGACATTGGATTATGTCCAGAAATAAAAACTTTTTCGATCAACACAATTGGATCTACGGAACTAATAAGAAATGCGCAGTCTTTTCAGAAGTGGGAAAGACAAAGACACTTAATGATTTCCCAACGCAATTTATTGTGTGAAGACATTGACCCCAACTCTGTTCCGCATATGTGGATTTGCACAAGACATTTGCTGCGGAAATGAGGTAGACTCCAAAATGGAGCTAAAGGAGTCAATCCCGTCTCCATCCCATGATGACAGTCTTAAAGTCCTTTGGTCCACAATCAAGTACACGTAATTACATGGTTCGTTCTTCCTGTGCATGTTTCACAACACCTAGACTATCTTCTGCTGGAAACGATGAAGACTTCCGAACGGAAATAATGTAGTCGACCCCATCAACCCCCATGATGGCACTACGGTCCATTAAATGGACATGCTTCACCGCATATTCTATTTCTGGAAACGGAACTAAGAAAGATGCATGCCATGGTCGCTATTCTATCGATATGGAGAATTTCGGAGTGAACTGAACTTGACAGGTTTCCACCCGGTTTGGAATTCATCTTCTGATAGATACGGCGGTGTCGTGATGTATTGGGGCCATCTATAGACTTACCTATTGACCTAAAACAGACGGAAACGACTCCCGATGGAGCTAAGGAGTTGACTCCGAGATGTCGTGATGTATTGGAGCCATCTAAAGCCATACCTATTGATCTAAAACAGACGGAAGGACTCCCGATGGAGCTAAGGAGTTGACTCCGAGATGTCAGTAAAGGAGGATGAATTGTTTTGAGACTTCGATCAAAAAGGATCATTTAGTATTCATTACAAGAATACTCGTTGAGTTTATTATGATATTAACATTGTTATTTATTTTTGATAATTAAATTTGTTTCAAAGACATCGTATTTATTTATTTTATTTTTTTATTTATTTATTCATCTTGCAAACAGCTGGTTGAATGAGAAACATCATCTGTTGGGTTAGTTGTTTCCCACCGACGTCACGTTGGTTGCTCCATCTCATAACAATATCAACGTTGATTGTTCACCTTGTAAACGGCGTTAAATGAAGGTTGTTTTCATTTCCCCCCATTTTCACGTTGTAATCACTGCGGCATCATGTTCCCGTACTCGACCGCACAAAACGCCGATATCCCAAAAAGGCCTACCAAGGTGGAAGCGATGATCAACATCCATCTTGTGGCTTCGGATTGGAGGCGTTGTGTCCAACTGTGTGTGCTAAGTGTACAAAGGGCTTTTATAATTAATTCAATTGTGTTTAAACAATAAAATACTTTCCAAGTTCAAGTGTACATAATTTATCTTAATTCGCTTTCAGTGTCCATCAGTACCCATGATAGATACATTAATTCGTTTAGGGTAAATGCCTATTAAGGCCTACCTAGTGAGCTGGGGAACCCTAAAGAAGCTATTTTTTTTTAACTTATGTACATGTATATAGTGGTCAATGTTTTTACTAAAGACGATATTTCCTCAAAAGATTTGTTTTAAATTCACACAAGTGTGATGAAATACTCGGAAACATTCCTAGTAATCAGCACCATGCTGCCCTAATCTTTATGTTGTTCAACAACGGTTCTCCAAACAGTGAAAAGAAATACAAAATGCCATGAATTTATAAAGATGACGTGCTTAGTCTTTTAATATATCGATACACCAGTGACAGACACGTTTAACCTGTGTGCTCGGTGACGTAACGAATACCATTGTTGAAGTTTGTGTGTTTGATCTGACCCTCGACTGACTTTTAAGTTTTATGAAAATAAAATTTCACTAATTTTTTTTAAATGCCAATTATCCATCTTCATACATAAATCTGACTTTACCACTAAACGTTTGACATTGAGTAGATTTTCCAATTTTCTGTATGAAGCTTATGAAAAACTGGACAATAGGAGTCCCCGCCATTGATAATGATGTCAACAGAAGGGAGGCCGGGTTGGTGGTGAGTATTTCTCAATATAGACAAAAAAGGACCAATATATATATGTCTTAAAATAAAATAAAGATTTTAAACATCATGTACCAACCAAACCTAACCTCTTAATACACGAATATAAAAGGTGTCTTCTCAAATACCTACATAATACATAATAACCAGATTTCAAGGAATATTAAAAACGAAGGTTGAAAAATGGTGGAAAATATGCTTTGCACACTTTTAATTATGTAATATGCAACCAAAACATATTGATAGTATATATAACACAATGGCGAAATATCATAAATGTATTTCATGTCCATTTCTCTTCGTATACAGCGAAGTTACATAATGATTGCACTACGACTCTCTACACTTATCATTTATTACAATCAACAGTGGGTATCCGACCATGTTATTAGATATGTATTTTTGCGACCGAAAACTCCGGGCAAAATGAAGCCTCGTTTTCATTTTTCCAACCAAGCCGCTTGCAGAATACATCTATATATATATAGGCCATCCTCGATAGTGAGATTTTCACCTGGGACCGAGGATGCATATAGGACTACATGTTGTACTTTTCTACCAGAATAAAGAAAATGGAGGCGAAAATGATTTCACACACACGAGACAAACTGGTCCAACACATGCCTTTCTGGTACAAGTTTATCAAGTATGTTGAAGGCGATTATAGTGTTTGTACCCAAAATATTCATTTGGGAGAAAGGAATCGCCACGACGTATGTGCATATTTCTTATCCCGACACACGTAGGTGCAGGAAATCTGTTTTATGCTCAAGACGCATTTATCAAGTCTGATAAATGTTTTGTTGAATATTTATATTTATAAACATTCTTGGTTATCCTCAAAATAGGTTTTGCAGTACGATAGATCTGTTATTTAGGTTTTAGACAGAGTATAGCCTCGTCTCATATTAACTGTCTGGGTTGTATATTTGCAGGGACAGACAATATGAGACCATATTCCCAGCAGGAAAAAAAAAATTTAAAAAAGAAAAAGAAAAACTTACTTATAGCTAATATTCCATTCATTGTTGACCAGTCTTCAGTTATGGCTCAGCAAATTAATTCAACCTTAAGTATCAATGCTACCCTCATACATTCTACCATCCTACATGACAATCTAGAATTTTTCATTGACATACCTTGGAAAAAGTTATAATCCAGGAAAGCATCGTGGTTGGAACGACAAATCAGCTTAGCTGTGCTGGGAACTTTTCTGATATTTCTCCATAATTACAACACAAAACAAAAATAGGTTTAAGTATTATTTATTTATCAAACATGATACCAGTTATTACTATGATTTATAAATAATATAACCATTGTTAAAATTACCTTATAAATCTAACCCCACGATGAAATACAAGTAAAATTGTCCAGTTTTGCTCTAACACTACCCCTCAATATGGTTCACACAAAGCCAGCAAATGCGTAACTCATCACTCTGTGTTTGCTATTCTTAATGGACAATTTAACTACAAAACATCAAATATCTTGCACACAAGATTTGTTCAATTATTGTACTCCCGACTATTTAGATTTAACTTAGTCAAATCTAATCATTGTCATATTTTACTTAGTAGCTTTGATACTATGTACTTGAAATTGTCTCAATAACTGGGCAAGGTATCACCACTATTTGTCAGTAAACATATATGAATTAATTAAGCTTTGATAGCACTTAATGATCCACAGAGATATTTGAGCATACATTTCAAGGTGTTTGTATATTGTTTATATTTTGAATCATATCAATAATGGATTTCCTTTCTCTATCTTGAAAGTAAGCATATACCTGTTGACCACAATTTCTGGATATACAACAAGCCCTGCACTCTCCCTCGGTTTATAAAACCATCTCCTTCTAAAAACATTCGATTTGATGGACAGGATCGTACATAATACTAAGCACATCAGTAACACATAAGTAAAATAAATAATGAATACCGATAGAATAAAGTATGACAAGTGAAATATTTTCCAAAATGATTTAAAAAATATCTAAATGTGAAATATACCAGTTTATATTATGGAACATGTACACCCACAGTTTTTTAAGAAGAAATAAATGCGTAAGACTTAACAACCAAATACTAAGGACTGGATAGACCTATGTATTTAAATATGTTAGGCATTTTTTCCATATATAAATTAAGCAATAATTATGATAGATATAAGTTATGTACAAATGAAAGTGTCTCTCTTGAAACTATTACTGTTTTACAAGCAATGCACATCAGAAATAATATTAAACTTTCTCTCAAAACTAAACAATCACTCGGACACATGAACCGAATCCTCAGCATCTTCATCTATACATTATATAAATCATTCAAACTATGTTTTTACTCCAACACTGCAAAGTCTTTTTTCACATATCACATCACCAGATAACACACTGAACTGGTAAAAACCTGGTAACTTTCAGTGGTCAATTTCTTGAATGTCATGATTTTAAAAAAAAATCAACTGTATCCTATGATAGTGTATGTACTCACTGATAATATAGTACTTCCATAAATACATTTAAAGCTGTTTATATTATGCCTCATTAACATATTGACACCATTAGTACATGAAGTGTTAAGATTCTATTTTCATAAGGTAAAAAATTTTTTAGTAGTAATCTAAATAGAATTCTATAACTAAATGTGTCTGAGTGATATTAATAATCCCGTCAGTAACCAGGAAACTTATCATTGTTACTGTACTTTAAGAGAAAAATACTAATGATTTTTTAGAAAAATTAGCGTCATACAAGGGAAATAATGTTTTCTACACCTTTGATGCACGTTTTTTTATCTTTAGTTTTTTCCCCTATTGTAGTTAGCAAGGCACTCAAATTTTGGTCATATTGTTTTTATGAATATTTGAAATAATCATCACTATTGAAAAAATAAATCAACCATAATCAAATCTGAACTTGAAATACATATCATTACAGTTCTATATATATATTACCTGTTAAGAGTACATGTACTAAAATGTGCAGAAACAAATTATGATGGAATGACACAATATAGCACAGCATAACACTTGAATGGCAGAGGTATAAAAAGGTATCCAAGAAATGTACATTGTATATGAATAGATCATCTTATATCATGACCAATATATATAGAGAAACATCCTTTCCAGTCTTGCTCTATTTTTTCGATCCACTGTATAAAACAAAATCATGTTTTAAAAATAGATACAAACATGGATTATCTGTATGCTGTACTTACTGATAAATGTTATCCTGGACAAATGTTCTTAATTACAATCATAAACAACAGAAAGATTTAGTGACCTGATGCTATTTCCCGACATTCTTTGCTGAAGACTTTCAAAACCTGCATTATTTTTTTTAATTTATATACAGCAGTATTTTTCCAAAGTAGTAATTATAAGACAGCACAATGTAAGCAGCAAATATTGATATTAGTCAGGAAATTGAAATAAATATGTACACAACTACTGCCAAGATGTTCTCAAGTATTACCACTGAATTACCAACACAGCCAGCATGAAGTCTTACTTCCCCCATATACCCGGTAATACAACTTATTGGTGAAATAGTGTATACTCTGTTAGTATATGTAACAACTCAAAGTTTTAGCATGTAGTATATAGAGACATGATTGTTTAAACAGGTACAAATCACGCAAAACTTCATAAATCTTAAACTGAATCAAACCAACAAAAATCCTCCAAGTAATATAACTTTGTGAAAATATCTTAAAATAAATCCTAAGTCAAAATGTACATATTTACACTTACACTTTCCACTGTAATTCCACTAACATAAATATCTCACTGACTCATACCAGACAACATTCATCTCCAATGCATAGACCTTATGACCTTCATGGGCAATACACGTACATGTGTACATGGAAATGTTGAAATGACAAAATAAGCCAATACAGATGAACATTAAATAAGACCTACATACAATCACATAGTACAAGCATTCTTAATGTTTACTGCCAAATTTTGATTAACCATATAAAATTTCTTGCTAAAAGGCAAAATTTTAATGTCAAGGCTGTCTATAAAGGTCACTTAAGGGAGCAGCCTTTATATAGAGGTTCACCAACTATGTTCTGGGAACATATACCAGTGGCCTTTATACAGAGGTTCACCAACTATGTTCTGGGAACATATACCAGTGGCCTTTATACAGAGGTTCACCATCACTGTTGGGAACATACACCAGTGGCCTTTATACAGAGGTTCACCATCACTGTTGGGAACATAAACCAGTGGCCTTTATACAGAGGTTCACAACTGTGTTGGGAACATACACCAGTGGCCTTTATACAGAGGTTCACCATCTCTGTTGGGAACATAAACCAGTGGCCTTTATACAGAGGTTCACAACTGTGTTGGGAACATACACCAGTGGCCTTTATACAGAGGTTCACCAACTATGTTATACCAGTGGCCTTTATACAGAGGTTCACCATCTCTGTTGGGAACATACACCAGTGGCCTTTATACAGAGGTTCACCAACTCTGTTGGGAACATACACCAGTGGCCGTTATACAGAGGTTCACCAACTCTGTTGGGAACACACACCAGTGGCCGTTATACAGAGGTTCACCATCACTGTTGGGAACATACACCAGTGGCCTTTATACAGAGGTTCACAACTGTGTTGGGAACATACACCAGTGGCCTTTATACAGAGGTTCACCATCACTGTTGGGAACATACACCAGTGGCCTTTATACAGAGGTTCACAACTGTGTTGGGAACATACACCAGTGGCCTTTATAGACAGCTATTTGTTATATGGAAGTGGCTTTGAGATGGTTATTAGTTTTATATTCTTACATAAATTCTGAAATATTTCCTATTAAAAGGATATCTGGCATATGCACCCCGATATAACTGGAAACAAGTTTTAAAATGTTTGAAAGAACAGCATAACCAAAATTAATTTTCATGTATTAACAAAATACAATACTTAACAAAGACTTAATATCTCCCTTGAAAACCTTTGGATGTCAACGCATTGTCCTTAACACATACATACCAGTACCTCTTTTGTCTTGTGTCCAACAGAACTTACCTTACAGAATACACTACATATATACAATGAATACACCATTTGTGTCCCAACCATATGTCAGATTTCAAGAAATAATTTGATAAATCACATCTAAAATCGCACATCCGTCAGTCAATCTTGATAGCCCCATAAATTTTTCGGATGAAGAGATAAGCAGCGAAGAAGCCGATGGTGCCGGTTAGGAGCCAGAAGGTGAGAACCATTAAGAATGTGTAGCCAAAGTACAAAAGTGTTGGAATGAACTCTGTAATCTCAAGCTGCAAAAAACAGACAGTTTACAGTTTAGTTTCAATATTTCTGTTTCGTTGAAATATACAACTTGGTCCTAAACCTTTAATATATATTAAATTATCATTGTGACGACCAAAAATTTCTGAGTGTTTGAATTCAATAGTAACTAGATTTTTTATGAAAATTCACAAGAACATGAACCATGATATGGAGTCCTCATATCACAAATTATTGAGTCTGAAGTACAAATGTAGATTTAAATAACACATTTTCATATCTTTACAAATATCAATTGAAATTATATCTCTCATCAAGTTTTTTTTCATTCTACGTAGTGATTTCTTTAATACACCACAGGTAACAAGACAACATGCTTACCTTGGTAACGAAGTAAAATAGAGAGTAAGCTAGGACGTAGACAGCTGATCCTCCAGACACGATGAATGATCTCCACCACCAATGGTAGTCCTGGGAAAATATAACACAGTCTATACTGTACCATACAGGGAAAAGCATACACATAAATCAGGGCAATAACTTTAAATTATAGATTTGAGAAAGTCCTAATATTTATGAATACTACACTCATTTAATTATTCTGTATCATTTACTCATTCGAGTTTAAAATACTGTAATGCATACATGCCATACTTTCAGGAGACCAATAAGGGAGATTGATGATTATTTTAAGGGAGTTTTGCCTAAAATAAGGGAGATTTGTGTGCGACATGAATATTACATGAATATCAACATTTTTACTCAATTTTAAAGCAATAAACTAATTTTGAAAGTGATAAAGAATATTTATATTTGTTTTGGATATTGATCATATTGTATATGCAAACAACAAAAAGTTGTATAAGGTAAAAATGCAATAGTATACATTTAGATTCTGATGATATGAAATTATTTTTTATGTTACACAAAACTTTTCACAGCTTTATGCATATTACATAACAGCATTTGAAAAGGGTATATTATAATTACATGTAGCTAAAGATTAAGACAAGAAAGTTAATCATTTATCAGTTTGGATTTTTCTTAAAATTAGAAAGCTTGATCCACTCTGTGGGAACACATCAGTTGGGAAAATATCACCATGAAATGTCCTGTGGGATACCTTATGTTGGACCATTTAGATTATAAAAATATTCCAAGTGTGCAAGTGTATACATGAAGTCATGAGAACTGAAGATGTTCATGTTAGGAGACTGCACTGTGCAGTAAATCTTATCACGATCATTCTAGATTTTGTATATTGTCTCTGTCATGGACTGTACAGTCATTGTAAACATCATGATTGACCACTACGACCACCAGTTGTGCTAATTTTGATAGCTTTCTAAAAGAAAATATCGGATTTCAGCTTGCTATCACTGATCAACGATACACATGTTATATGAAAAACATGTGTGATTTTGCGTCTGACCAGCTCTGTATCAATTACCATCATCAAAGTATGGTCCTAAAAGAAAACAAACAATAATTCAAGTCTGTTAGCAAAGAGGGTTAAAGTTGTTTGTAAGCGACTTGCCTTTAGTTCATGGTGATAGATATTCTAGCGCAAACATTACACTTGCCAGAGCTTCGTGTGAAAGCCGTGTCCAACAGGCGCCATTTTAATTGAGTGATCACGTGAACAGATGGATCACGTGATCGCTAAATTTAGCCAAATCTCGCGAGAAAAACTACTGAATTGTAAACAAATATGGCGTCGGCAAAATTACCGGAGGGAATTACAAAATACGGGAATTTGGGCTCTCCTGCCGGGAGGAAATAAATGACTTGAAAATAAGGGAGATTTTGTCTCACGCCGGGAGGTATGGCATGTATGGTAATGTGTGCACGTGTCTTTCAGTGATTTAATTGGCAGCCTTCACTCATCTGAGTTTACAATGTGTTTGAATTATCAATATAAGTGGAACTTCAACTTACTTTACAAAAGGGTCTACACTCCTTCATTGTTATGTGGAAAAATAACATTCAGATGACCTATCCAAGAATTAGGATTTTATTTTCGATTATGATACCTGCTTTTTATAATTTTTCCATCGGTTCTTCAGCATATTTTTTAATCAAGATCTTATATATATAATGTTTGGTCACAGCAATATAACAGTACTAATTATTTGTAGTTATTGGGCCTTTAGCACATATTTCCAGCACTATGCCATCACATACTCCTTTACATAGTGTAGAGATAAGTCAACAGGAAACTATGGCACAAGTTTGAGAGGATGACCATCATCTATCACCATAGTACCTACCTCCCCACACAGCTGGAAGTAGACCATCACTATTGAAATCTGAGACACAGATATCACCAGGATCACAAACACCAAAAAGAGAAACCCGAAAAGGTAGTAGAACTGGTTCTCCCAGATAGCCTGAAACAGGAAATGACATGTTATAGATAGTAGAACTTGTTCTCCCAGATAGCCTGAAACAGGAAATGACATGTTGGTAACTTAATAACACATAGATCAAAATAAAACAAAACATATGTACAATTCTCCCTCGTAGCCTGTAGGAAAAGATGGTATTAAACTAAGAAACATGAAAATTAAAAATCTTTGAGAAAAAATCTGTATACTTTCATAGCAATTGCAGATACTTAACATTCAACTTAACTTTTTTAATAAGTAATTAGTACTTACTGTGAAAATGAAGAAGAGTTCAATAAACATGGCTCCAAAGGGTAGAATACCAGCCATCATCACCCTGTTAAATATATACAATGTCATATAGAATACCAGCCATCATCACCCTGTTAGATATATACAATGTCATATAGAATACCAGCCATCATAATCCTGTTAGATATATACAATGTCATATAGAATACCAGCCATCATAACCCTGTCAGATATATACAACTGTCATATAGAATACCAGCCATCATCACCCTGTCAGATATATACAACTGTCATATAGAATACCAGCCATCATCACCCTGTTAGATATATACAATTGTCATATAGAATACCAGCCATCATAACACTGTCAGATATATACAACTGTCATATAGAATACCAGCCATCATCACCCTGTCAGTCATATAGAATACCAGCCATCATCACCCTGTTAGATATATACAACTGTCATATAGAATACCAGCCATCATAACCCTGTCAGATATATACAACTGTCATATAGAATACCAGCCATCATAACCCTGTCAGATATATACAACTGTCATATAGAATACCAGCCATCATAACCCTGTTAGATATATACAACTGTCATATAGAATACCAGCCATCATCACCCTGTTAGATATATACAATGTCATATAGAATACCAGCCATCATAACCCTGTCAGATATATACAATTGTCATATAGAATACCAGCCATCATAACCCTGTCAGATATATACAATTGTCATATAGAATACCAGCCATCATCACCCTGTTAGATATATACAATGTTATATAGAATACCAGCCATCATAACCCTGTCAGATATATACAATTGTCATATAGAATACCAGCCATCATCACCCTGTCAGATATATACAATTGTCATATAGAATACCAGCCATCATAACACTGTCAGATATATACAACTGTCATATAGAATACCAGCCATCATCACCCTGTTAGATATATACAATGTCATATAGAATACCAGCCATCATAACCCTGTCAGATATATACAATTGTCATATAGAATACCAGCCATCATAACCCTGTCAGATATATACAACTGTCATATAGAATACCAGCCATCATCACCCTGTCAGATATATACAACTGTCATATAGAATACCAGCCATCATCACCCTGTTAGATATATACAATTGTCATATAGAATACCAGCCATCATAACACTGTCAGATATATACAACTGTCATATAGAATACCAGCCATCATCACCCTGTCAGTCATATAGAATACCAGCCATCATCACCCTGTCAGATATATACAACTGTCATATAGAATACCAGCCATCATAACCCTGTCAGATATATACAATTGTCATATAGAATACCAGCCATCATAACCTTGTTAGATATATACAACTGTCATATAGAATACCAGCCATCATAACCCTGTCAGATATATACAACTGTCATATAGAATACCAGCCATCATAACCCTGTCAGATATATACAATTGTCATATAGAATACCAGCCATCATAACACTGTCAGATATATACAATTGTCATATAGAATACCAGCCATCATAACACTGTCAGATATATACAACTGTCATATAGAATACCAGCCATCATAACCCTGTCAGATATATACAACTGTCATATAGAATACCAGCCATCATAACCCTGTTATATAAATACAATTGTCATATAGAATACCAGCCATCATCACCCTGTCAGATATATACAATTGTCATATAGAATACCAGCCATCATAACACTGTCAGATATATACAACTGTCATATAGAATACCAGCCATCATCACCCTGTTAGATATATACAATGTCATATAGAATACCAGCCATCATAACCCTGTCAGATATATACAATTGTCATATAGAATACCAGCCATCATAACACTGTCAGATATATACAATTGTCATATAGAATACCAGCCATCATAACACTGTCAGATATATACAACTGTCATATAGAATACCAGCCATCATAACCCTGTCAGATATATACAATTGTCATATAGAATACCAGCCATCATAACCTTGTTAGATATATACAACTGTCATATAGAATACCAGCCATCATAACCCTGTCAGATATATACAACTGTCATATAGAATACCAGCCATCATAACCCTGTCAGATATATACAATTGTCATATAGAATACCAGCCATCATAACACTGTCAGATATATACAATTGTCATATAGAATACCAGCCATCATAACACTGTCAGATATATACAACTGTCATATAGAATACCAGCCATCATAACCCTGTCAGATATATACAACTGTCATATAGAATACCAGCCATCATAACCCTGTTATATAAATACAATTGTCATATAGAATACCAGCCATCATAACCCTGTCAGATATATACAATTGTCATATAGAATACCAGCCATCATCACCCTGTTAAATATATACAATGTTATATAGAATACCAGCCATCATAACCCTGTTAAATATATACAATGTTATATAGAATACCAGCCATCATAACCCTGTTAAATATATACAAATGTCATATAGAATACCAGCCATCATAACACTGTCAGATATATACAATTGTCATATAGAATACCAGCCATCATCACCCTGTTAGATATATACAATTGTCATATAGAATACCAGCCATCATAACCCTGTTAAATATATACAATGTTATATAGAATACCAGCCATCATAACCCTGTCAGATATATACAATTGTCATATAGAATACCAGCCATCATAACCCTGTCAGATATATACAATTGTCATATAGAATACCAGCCATCATAACACTGTCAGATATATACAACTGTCATATAGAATACCAGCCATCATCACCCTGTTAGATATATACAATTGTCATATAGAATACCAGCCATCATAACCCTGTTAAATATATACAATTGTCATATAGAATACCAGCCATCATAACCCTGTTAAATATATACAATTGTCATATAGAATACCAGCCATCATCACCCTGTCAGATATATACAAATGTCATATAGAATACCAGCCATCATAACCCTGTTAAATATATACAATTGTCATATAGAATACCAGCCATCATAACCCTGTCAGTCATATAGAATATCAGCCATCATCACCCTGTTAAATATATACAACTGTCATATAGAATACCAGCCATCATCAACCTGTCAGTCATATAGAATATCAGCCATCATAACCCTGTCAGATATATACAATTGTCATATAGAATACTAGCCATCATCACCCTGTTAGATATATACAACTGTCACAATACCAGCCATCATAACCCTGTTAGATATATACAACTGTCATATAGAATACTAGCCATCATAACCTTGTTAGATATATACAACTGTCATATAGAATACCAGCCATCATCACCCTGTTAGATATATACAACTGTCATATAGAATACTAGCCATCATAACCCTGTCAGTCATATAGAATACCAGCCATCATAACCCTGTTAGATATATACAACTGTCACAATACCAGCCATCATAACCCTATTAGATAAATACAACTGTCACAATACCAGCCATCATCTAGAGGAACACAAATTTACAAACTCTAAAACAAATCTATGTACAATACTATTTTTCTCCAATTAAAATCAGTTTCATATGAAATTTCAGGCCTTACCATACTAATCCATAAATAATTATTTCTCTTCATCGTTCATAATTAAAAAAATGATAATGTCATACCATAAAACTGATTATTAATGCTATGTATGTAAAGTTAATTACATAATAAAAATTCTTTCTAGAGAAACACAAAACAAACATTCGTAATTTCAATGCCATACCTCTCTTGAATCAGAAAATTTCTGGTCTGGACGATGTGATAAAACTTACCCAAGAGATGGATTCATGTACCACATTTGTTCAGGCACTTGGCGAGGAATCTGGTTGGTCCTTACTGGGTGTTGGTAAGGCTGCAATATATTTAAAGTTAATAGGAGCTTTTCTAAAATGAAAATAGCATTGAAATACTGATGTTTCTCTTCTGTGGGACTTGTAAATCATTCAGTACCTGATCCACAACCAGGCTAACTTTCATTACTTTCCCCAGTATAGACTATTTATACAACACTTTCCTGCAGATGAGTGAACAATGGTTTTTGTTTTCTCAGAAACTACATTTTTTTTGTGAAATGAAGAACTTTTAAAAGCATGTATAGTGATAGCGGTAGTACCTGTTTCCTGAAGCCAAAGTAGGATCCGATGAAGACCAGTGGGGTGGAGATTCCAAACCACATGCATAGTAGGGCCAGCATAGTGGTGAACGGTAGCTGTAATGGTGAAATACAACAGTGAGAAGTAACTCAATCTAAACCACGGAAACTATACCTACAAAAACTGTGAAGTCTCATATAATTTGTTTTGACAACTTGATATACCTTCTGAAAGATTAAGCAAGTATCCAACTTACCGCTCCAGAAGAGTGTTTTCCCCAAATGAAAAAGTTAAGGAAGAATGTGGTTCCGAACAGAATTCCTGGATAGAAAAGTGATGTCTGGAAAAGAAAATTTAAATAAGTCACAACAAGTCTGGAAAGGAAAATTTAAATAAGTCACAATAAAACATTTTTTTGTCAATAACTCAATAAAAACTTAAATGGTTGTCTTTGTTCTCCCTTCCGTTTCTCTTAGTGCTGTTGTGATGATATGAACTTTAAGCCAAAAAACATACAATACAACAAACTTTCAAGAAACGTTTTGTGTTTATATTATTATATTAATCTATATCAATATTTGTGAACTCCCCCCCCCCCCCCCCTTCATCTGTTAAAACAGAAAGTGCTAAGGTAAACAACAATTATTACAAAACTCATCTTAAAGCATCCCCTTGTACAAGTGTATACCGATTTATTGTTTTCTATGAAAATAGAACACTGCTACAGTTTTTTTTCAACAATTATTATAATTCCTTCATAAAAGATAAAGGAGTAATCTACACAAACCTGTAGGGCTGCCTTTTTCCATGTGTTTCCTTTCATTGTTTTGTACAATCGTGAAGAGAAATAACCAGCAAACACTCTGAAATAAACAGTTCAACGATTAAATTCATTATTACATAAACATGCTGAATTACAGTTCACCAACAAATGCAGGTCAAAGTTGAAAATATAGGTCAGTGACCTACTTCTGAAACATGACAGACCACCTAACCTACCTTAAGTTAGAACACGTACCCCCAAGTCTAAAATTCAAGTGACAAGTAGTGTCAATCTAATTAAAAGTAGACTTGTATTTATCGCTCCTCTATGAAATCGTCGGTGTGATTTTCATTCTTCAGATGTTTAAATACCTCACGTAATATTCCTGAGGTATTCCGATGGTCGATAGCCACGGTAAACAATATGGCTTCGCCCACTCCAGCTCACCGAGAACACCACAATAAATTCATAGTTTTACAAACATTTGCTGTTTGTGTGTTTTTTTCCCTTAAACGTAGGAGAGATAGACAGTGAAGGCAACAGTGTTATGAAAAAATTGTGTGAAAGGGAATGAAGTGTACGGTAATGCTTTTCGAAATCCAGTTGGCAACACAATTCGTCCTGTCAACGAGATATTGTGTAATCACTTTCTGTTCTCCTTTCAATGTAACCTCCAGAGGATTATCAACTTTTTTTATTACCGGTGCCCATTAAGATAGTCTACCGATAATGTTTGTAAAATTTTACGTATTTCAAATCAAGCGCTGAAATGGGTATTAAATACTAAGGGGACGCAACCGAAAGCTCATAATAAGACTCTTTGTCATTGGTTGATTAATGACGTCATTGACCAGTTTTCATTGGCTTATATTTGAAGCTCAAATGGTCATGCTGAGATGGCCTCGAACGAGGTATTGTTAGATTTTGTATTGCAGTGTATCTTAGAGTATTGTAGAGGAGTGGAAATTACAAGTCTAATCTTAATTAGATTGCAACTAGTGTATGAGAAGATTCTGGACAAACTTTTTCTTTGAAGTAGGTTCAAGGTCAAAATGTAGGTCAGAGTGTCCTACTTTTGATACATGACACATTCCTTTTCCAAATTACATTACTTTTTTTTCTGAAATCCACTAATCAATATACATACCCCATGAAGACGAATAAGAATGTGGAAGCAGTCAGCAGGGCCCCTCTGGAGGCTGGAGATAACATCCCCAACATGGCAAACACTGAAACAGAGGACAAAGGTCAACATGGCAAACACTGAAACAGAGGACAAAGGTCAACATGGCAAACACTGTAACTGAGATCAAAGGTCAACATGGCAAAACACTGAAACAGAGGACAAAGGTCAACATGGCAAACACTGAAACAAAGGACAAAGGTCAACATGGCAAACACTGTAACTGAGATCAAAGGTCAACATGGCAAAACACTGAAACAGAGGACAAAGGTCAACATGGCAAACACTGTAACTAACGTCAAAGGTCAACAAGGCTAACAATGAAACAGAGGTCAAAGGTCAACATGACAAACACTGTAACTAAGGTCAACGAGGCTCCCATCCCTGTTTGGTTGTTCTGTTTGTTTGGATTTAAGTGTCGTAAAGCCATAGCCATATAAAAACATGATGATATTCCCTGTGCAATAAAGTACATACCAATAGTGATTAGAGCCATGCAGAAGATTTGGAGTCCTGACCCGACCAGTGAGGCAAGCAACTTGGTATGTTTTGGTGGCCTGAACACGTCACCATGGACCAGTTTCCAGCCTGTTTCCTCCATGGTCTCCTCCTACAACATGAACATCATGTTTTATGGCCAAAATATGTTTTTGTTATTCCCTATGACACAGCGCGACTATCCACTCGCATTTTATGGCCAAAAATTAATGTAGGATGAAATAAAAATAACTTGACTGCCGAACCAATTACATTGAACATCAGTTGAATTTGAACCTGATTAAACAAGAGAACCACTTAAGATGTTATGGTAGTACTTACAATATCATCATCTCTGTTGTATCGGGCGATATCCTTCCTCAGTGTCCTCACCATAATCATGGTCAGGATACCTGAAATGTCAAAGCAAACAAGTCAACAACAACATACCTTAACAAAACACATTATTCAAACCTCTTGTCATTTATATTCACTTACAGTAGTTTAAGTCCAAGAGTGGCATCCTTATTCAGATTTCAGACATTTTAAAATTGGGGTGAGTATTCATTTTAACTCAAGTTTTAGAAAACTTTAAAATATTCATATTTATTTTAATAGGACACGAGACCTGATTTCAATGTACAACTTTTGACCAATCCCAGAGGCACTTCCACAGAAAATTTAAATGAAGAGAGTGTTGACAATTTTCTATATTCCCTGTCAAGTAATATATGAGGGATACAGGGTAATTGTTGTGTTTTTATATACATCCACAAAAAGGCTAATACACATATAATGTACCTGATAGGAAAATAACAACAACAACACTGTTGATGATGGAGAACCAGTGAATCTGTACATCGCTCATAGTAAGGTAGGTATCCCAGCGAGATGCCCAGCGTAGGTCACTTGATTCCCAGTCTACTTGGTATGAAAACAGCACCTCAAGATCTTCTGGAAAACACAGCAGGCAATGGTTTTTGGTCAGATTTTCAAAAATTTAAAAAAGATAATTATAATACAAAATTGAGTACAGCCAAGTGTTCCTGACACTATAGGCATTACAAAAAACATTTAATATATAGAAATGCTATAAATGAATAAGAAAATGAATTATCATGCTCGTAAAATAAAGGAAAAGACAATTAACTGGTATTAATACCAAGAAGTTCATAGGAAACACGAAGTCAAGGGCAATAAATAACTCCCTCAAAAATTATCTAGAGGGTCCATTTTAAAACTTAATCAAGAAATCATTATAAAAATGCTTTATAAATTTAGTTAAGATTCAACAAATCAGTATAACGTGAACAGATGAATAGACACTGGCATTTCTATGTCTCGTTGTGTAACTGTTACACTCCTACTGATCTGTTTGCTCCAGTGATCTTTAGACCAGTCATAACCCTAGCTGAGCTAGTCATCATTGTTAATGGTATTTATCTCACCTTTTTCACTGACTGCCTGAGGATCAGCAGCCCCTTGACCTTTCACCTTACAGGAATTATCTTTTAGCTCCATAGCATCAAATTTAACACTAAAATGACAACATTGCATTCTGGTTATCACACACACACAAACGATACATTCTCTTACTAAAGTGGCCATATACATTTTACAATGCTATCCATAGGATAACTGAGAATTTGCAGATTATACACTACAGGTTCAACTTGGATGCATTCAAGTTTCAAGTAAATTAGATCGCCACTTCCCCATATTTTCTTTATAGGACCATTCTAATAGACATACATGGGAAGGAGTGTATAATAGGTACTTTTTATCTTTTCTAAAGTTCACTTCAAAAACAGTAAAATTTCTGACCCCAACAGGGCAAAAAGACCATCCATAAACATGCTTTATCAACTGCCCTCATCTCTTTACTGTCACCTAATTTACAACCAAACATATGTTGTCATCTCTTTTGTCAATGTCTAATTCATAGTATCTGTTTTTTACTTCAATTTACCTTTTCGCTTCAACTTCAAAGCCAACCACACGGTACTTTTCTCTGTAAAAATAACAAACTGCCAAGTCAATAGATATTGTAACTACTGATACATCTGAAATGTATAAATCCTGAGGAGATGAAATCATGATTACAAACACCAAAACACCAAACCAACATGTATGGCTGACATTGGCTAGCCAGAACATTTTTTTTTTTTCTTTTTTTTTTTTTTTTGAAACTTAACATTTTATTTTATTCAAATATACATCGATAAATTACATCACATATTCATTTTCGATCCCGTGGTTTTTTTTTTTTTTTTTTTTTTAAATATGAAAAATTATATTTCTAAAGATAACAAATCTCATTTTATTGTTACTTTCATGTTCAAAAACTTGAGTGAAGAAAGAAAGAAAACTTACCCTTCTTCTTTGTGATACTTCAACAGAAGCTTCAAGTGGTTGTTGACATAGGCCTGGAAATTTGGAAAACAAAAGGATTTATTTTGATGTTAACATTAGAGTTTCTGAATATTCTTCTTTCAATATTCAGAATAAGTTGGTAGTTTGTATGTTTTTGTTAAACCAAATTTTGTTATGTTTTTAAATTCTTCAGATTATGAATTCAAACTAAAGGGCTTTTGTTGGATGACACCTCTGAAAATGTTTTCAAGTACATCCACTAAACCAGTGATTTTTTTACCCCTGTTAAAGTGCGACTTCCGGTACTTTCCCCTCGTGGTTTTTTCCCAATCTGACCCTTTTTTTCCCAATTGGCTTGTAAAATAGTTCAATGAAAGATTAAAAAAAATACCTTAAATGTCCGTGTTTTAAGGTCATCGGAAGCAATAAAATATTTCAGATTGATTCATAGCGTGTTTGTTTATAATCTGTCGTTTCCACACGAATACACGCTTTCATACATCTCGGTCGAGGTTTTTAGTTAGTCGATAATCACGGTCACCAAAACGCTTCAAATAATACTACTACGTAAATACCAAGCTTCTCTAAGACCAAGACCACCGCAACGAGTCAAGGTCACCGAGACAAAATGTCTCACAAGGCCTATTGCCAATTGAGGGCAGAAACTGTCTAGCACGGTATGTGAACCTAGTCCTAACGTTACAGTTACTAGTGAGAGTGATGTTTTGTTAGAGACTGATCATGATGAGTCTGTCGCGATCGGCGTTTGTGTGTATGTAAAGGTATGAAAACAGTTTACTGGTTCAGTTTGTTCTAAATTAATTTTCAATATTAAACCATTAAACAAATTAAAGGTTGTCCATTAATGTATTTGGGAGAAGACTTTAAATATAGGTTAAGCCTGTTGTCTAATCCCATGTATTAATACAAAAGTACAATGTACAAGAAAATTTGTTGAAATGAAATGAAACATTGAACAGGTTTAAATGTATTAATAAAAAAAAATCGAAATATTTATCTTTAACCGATCTGTCGACTGGCCAGTATCTATACTGGGTGAATAATGTTACACTTTAATTTTAATTCATCATCTTAGAATTCATTGCACTGCTTTGATGATTTCACTAATGATTAGACCTAGCCTATAGCTACTTATAATTACATGTATATCTATCAAATTCCAGTGATGACAACCGTCGTGAACAGTTTTAGAAGGAACTTTTGTCTTTCAGTTACTGTGACAGACAGTATACTGTTCAATGAAAATCTTTATCATGAATTCGTTTGTTTATTTATTATATTAGCACACAAATGCAATAACTGTCTGATGGTATACTCTAGTAACTTAGCATATTATGGTAGGTTCATCGTCGTAAAATTCCCAATTTGAACTTTTCGCGCAGCAAAATTCCCAATGAAAAAGGGCATGGGCACTTTAAATGAAAATGTAAAAAAATCACTGTAAACCTACCTAAAGGAGCAAATAAGCTTGTAATAAGACAATTCAGCAAATTACAATCCCCCACCAAATGGTTAATTTTGTTCCAAAAATGGACAATGTTGTTCCTTTAATTTAATGTAGGTCAAAGTGACCTGCTTTTGACACACCACCTCACCTTGGTGAAAATATGTCTCAAGTATGAAGTTCTAATGACAAACAGTGTAGGAGATAGGGCCCAGAGAAGATAAGCTGAAGAAGAACAGTTGGACACAACGCAAAAACTAGTCCCTTGGTTCTGGTGGGGGACTAAGTACTGTTTTCAGAGTCATACATACCACATTGTCTTTGACGAATCCTAGCTTATAACCGTGTTCATATTGAGGCTCCCCAGTCTCCAGCATCTCAAATTTGGTAGCACAAGGCAAGTTGTCCACAATCCTAAAATTATTTATATTTGTCAAAAAGTTTACCAGACAGTGAACTTATTACCATAACACATTTAATATAGTAGAAAATGGCAGTAAATGCACATTTCAATCCAAAACAATATACAGTTTGTGATCATTGTAATTACCAGAGTGTATTCAATGTACAGAGTTTGAATTATTCATACTTATGAAATCTGAACAATATTTAAATGCCATTGATCATTTATCATTGAAACACAGAGAACTAATATTTGTCACAACTGTTTTTTAACTCACAAGTGGACGTAGTAGGCATGTTTGATCCTTTCTATGAGCTTCTTTGACTGTTCTTTCTTCATCTTGACAGAGCACAGCTGAGTGCAATCCTTATTATTTGCCATTTGAACCTAGTGATCAACAGAATGTAATTACAAAAAAAATTAAATCATTAAATCCAACAATGACCTTCAACAAAATACAACATTGTAAAATATATATCTACAGAAGGTATTCTTTCGTCAAAGGAATTATGACATGAAGAAAAGAAGATTCCCACTGACAATTCTTTATATGAATGATTCTTAAAATGTCCATGAAAATGAAAGAGTATATGATTGATATTGAGTATACTCGGTAATAAGTACATCATACCAGTACATAAACTTTATTTTGATATGCCAAGTACAATGTACAGGTTGTATACACTATTCTTCCCATGTAACACCATTATGATAAAATGGTTACACCAAGAGACATATAGCACCAACATTATTGACCTTTCTGTAGTGCCATATACCATGGTTACCTTTATTAGGCAAGTGATCTATATATATATAATACAGGGAAAAGAATTAAGATAAGTATGATGTAAGCTTACCACATATGGGGTGTTGACAATCCTGTCTCCTCTCAGAACCTCGCCTGAAAACAAAATCCAGTCAAAGTTTTAGGTTGAGTATCAAATTAATTGTATTCTCCAGAAAAAAATTAAACATTTTTAATCAACTGACTTGTTCATCAAAGATTTTGAAGAATCTTCCAAGCAAGATAGTAAGGAGTATATGAAATTTGAATTTTGTCCGAGACAATAAAGATGAGTAATTATATTAAGGGACTGGAAAACATAAATTTTATATATGAAAACTCTTAACTTTAAATTTAATAGACATTCTCCTTAAACCTACCTATCAAAGTTTTCTTTAATTCCTTTGTTTTAAGTCAAAAATGTTTTTCAAGTACATGTACTTCATAACTCAAATATTGTTAACACTTGGAAAAATCTTGTGGTAGTTTTAAAAACATTTCCAGAACTATGCTTTGCATAAATCACTGATTTTTCACACTGCAGTTTGTTATGGTCATTTTTTTTCTTTGTCAAATGAAAAGAAACCTAACAGACAATTAGATTAATCATAATATAAAGCACTCAAATTCAAACTATTTCATAAATGTTGTTCAAACATTGATTAAAGTTGATATTTACTTCAAAAAGGTTACATGTTTTCTCATGTTAATATATTGATTAATTTGTACCACATAATAATAATGTTTTACTTACCTAGATTTTCTATCTTGTACTTGATACCCTCTTTTGGCTCACAGAATGGCAGCGAGTAGTATTCATATGGAAGTTGTGTTTTCACACTAGTCATTTTGACAGCCTGTAACAGATACATTTGTTAAAGTATTCAGAAACATGTCTTGACAACCTATTATTGTTTGATAATTCAGGACTTTCTTGGTAATTTTGGAACATCCACTAGGTACCAAAGCAATTATAAGGTTTAGCATGGGTAATGCATGTATATTATTGAGCTAGCACAACTCAGTTTGTGGAAGTGAATGTATGAGATTGTCCCTCATTTTATAGTGATGATTTGGAATTGGTAGCAATTGTTGGGTTATATTTTCTCTATAACATTATAGTCATTTCTAATCTGTGTTAAGTTTTGTTAGAAAAATCTTGGACAAGTTGATTAATTGTGCGCATTTGCAAATTTGAGTGTTTTTCCAGCAAAGAAATAAAACAATACCAATTCTTTCCTACTAATTAAAGGATCGTTAATATTACATGATTGTGTACATAATAATCTGATTGCATGGTTTCATCTTGCCAATTTGATTATACAAATGCAGCATTAAATCTATCAAAATAAAGACAATATTGAGATATGTGATCAAGTGATCACAAATGAATGGCCAGACACAAAAAAATTACGACAACTATGTATACATGCATTGTTTTGATGGTCGGCTGGCTGGATCACGTGTCCTGTTTGCTTAGGTAATGGAGCAAAACTGATTTGATATTCAGAATATTCAGAGGGATCAGTATTTTTTTTAGGTATGGTACATATATATACAAAATGGTGAATGGGTATGAAATGGTCATGGTATGAATTGAGTGTATTTCAGCTACATTACCTTGACTTCTACCAATTCAGAGTTAACAAATTCCACCGGAGCCACACCGGGAACATAGAAACCATGGCATATCTCAAAAGCTAACAGCAATAACAGTACAGATTTACTGAACTGTTTCATTTTCTGAAACAGGAAACAAAATTTCTAAATTTATGTTACATATTCCACCCTAACATCACTGAAACCCATCATAGAAATCAACAATCACTAAATGATATATTTGAGTATGTTTAACAAGTTGGTGATAGTCCTTTATTTGAGAAACTTGTTTAAAACAAATTATGACATGCAATACTGTCAGATTAGATTTACAGACAGGTTACAACTCTGCATATATGGGTACTAGTAACAACTGTTACTTAAATACTGTTACTTAAATAAACACCAACTTGTTAAACTTATTCAATTGAGAAAAGCAAGTGTGCCTTCACCACAGACATTGCCCCGAGAAGTAGTCAAATCCCTTACTGAAACAAGTGGTCTGCAGCGAAGACACTTTCCCGCCAATGCATGACATAGATCCTAAGCTAGCGATCATGGCTACCGAGGCACCCAAAAAAACATGTCTCCTTGAAAACTTTTTAGTGATTTCATGATTTATTCTATCCACTAATTGACTTTGGATGTTGTCAAAGCATTTATAAAGGCAATGTGATTCTTATTTTGTCAAATTCAGATTAAAGGTTCTGTCAACTAAGGCCTTTTAAAATCACAGGTGCTCAGTTTTGGGATTTTGTCTAACATATATGACTTCGGTTACAACCACATTAGTATTCATATATAAATTCTGAAACATTTAAGGGGTATTCCCGAGTGCAATGGCCGACACAATCAGTTGAAAACAGGTTATTCAGAAAACGTGTATAAATATTTTTACACAAAATTAGTGACATGGCTTTCTTTACTATCTGTCAATAGGTGGCTTCTGGTTGAGCTAAATGAAGGTGTTCTCATACACGATTGCATGTACATTTGTACTACAGGTATTTCATTCATACCCAGAAAGTCTTGCAACTTCATGTACTGTTTTGGATTATCCATATTGTGGACCTAGAAATGAATGTGATTTTGTGATGTTTCTCGTCAGTTTTCTGCAAAAAGCTTGATAGGTTGACATAATATAATATACATAAGTACAGGATACACATGTGAATGTAAGAAAATAATTTATCTTTCATGAAACGAGAATACTGCAGACTCGTGAACACCGATAAAAGTATGCGATAATTATCATGAAAACGACAAATTTCATTTTTGCCAACATTTCCCCAATATTTTATCCTCTATTGACGTCAGTGAATAACTAATTTTGTGTGAAAACATTTCTATGCTACATGTTTACTGATACATCGATAACCCCGATTTTTATAAGGTTTCAGAATATATATTTGAATACTTGATTTATCGTGTTGTGGCTGTAACTCAAAATACCGAAACAGAGCACCTGTGGCTGTGCCCCAAATTTGACACCGAGTGACTGACAGCAAAATGTTTGAAAAAATCAGTATAAATATAAACACATAAAAAGTTAAATTAGACATAATTATGCAAAAAACATCCCCTTTCAAAACTAATTGGAATGTCATGTTGTATGAATCACCCTCTTTATAGGTGTCCATAACAGAAATGACTCGATAATGTGAACATTTTGGTCAGATTATTATTTCGACGAAGTCTCACCATAGTCGCCATCTTGATACAAACGTGGAAGTTCTGCCGGCGAGATGAAAATACATAATATGTTGTTAGAATAATTTTCAGTCGAGCATATGATTTTAAATAAATAACTTATATTTTGTCCTTGAGTTAAGAGAATGTGACTTACTGAAAATATTAAATTAACATGTTGGTGCTGAAGTCCTGGAAGTGATTGATTTGGAATAGTCCATCTGGAGGGAGATTGCGTCATATCTTAGTCGAAGCATCGGTATATTTGTAGTTTATATCCACATCATTTAAGTTGACGTGATGAAGTTTTTGTAGAAATTCACTCGTAAAAACCCATATGTGGACAATTAATTATAGCACAAAGAAAAAGAAATGAAACTTTAACAACCTGATACCCCTTTTTAAAAAAAGCAAAGTGTGGCCCATGGTGAATCCGGTCTCTTTCTCACCGGACCGACATAAGACAGATTGCTCACCGCTGTTCAGAGTTTTAAAACCGTCATATCCTCTGATTACGTCGGCAAAATGGTATAACAACTCAAATAAACTCTTAAAATTGGTTATCGTGTGTCTATATCGGTATCAAGTTTGGTCCGAAAACATGTTAAAACGATTTTTTTTCTATGCAACAGTAAACACGTGGTCAAGGGACTGGTCTTTCCAATCCAAACTCGTGATCACAAATAAATATATTCCACCCTAAATTGAAATAGGCGATATTTAAATGTCGGCCTGCTGTATTAACTGCTTTTTAGTTACTTGCGTTAAGTATTGATTGTTAATAAAAAATACGACTACGGAGCTTGTATAAGTTGTAGTTCCCGGAAAGGGGGGGGGGGGGGGCATTAGCAACTTGCATTTAATGAGAAATTTATTCAGCTTAGCTAGTAATTGTTTTGGTAAAATAGAATAAAATACATTAGGGGAAAAGTGCAGTAGTAGTACAAAAGACCTTCATGTATGGCATTTAAGCAAATGCAGGCTGGGAACTCTTATTTACAGACATTTTTAAGATCACTTTATGTACATGTACATATACATTCTTTTCAGAAAATCACTCATTTCAGAGACATTTTTGTCTGTAATGCAGGGCTGTTTTGTAAGTAGGAGACATGACTGTCTCAGAAAGTTGAGAGTTCCCAACCTGATTTGTTTTTAATATCATATTCAAACAATGTTCAAGGATTACACATGAGAAATTCAGACTTAGTGGCATCTTAGCCAAATAATTAACAAGCTGAAATTATATGTTCTATCCCTATTCCCTGGCCTCATACAATACATAATCCTGCTTTGAAAGCACCATGTTAGTATCATATAAAATCAAAGGTAATAAAGACATGTCGGATAATAATGTGGTTGGTAACTTAGTATGGTTAGATACTGGTACCAGTACTGTATCAATACTCGTTTAACAAAATGCCAGTATATCCATGTTATTTTTGAATACTGGCACCCTCATCTATATTCCCAAGAATAAAAACATGAAAATCTGATGTAAAAGTTGACAAAAACTGTTAATTTGTTCAGTAAATGTTTCCAACTTGACCAGCATTTTGATTCTAGCTTAACTTGTAGTTTTGTATCCAAATCTTTCATGTTAGTTGTGTTAATGTGTTGGTAAAGTCGAAATCAGAAATCAATAACTGACCAAAGATTTAAGTTTATTTTAAGATTGTCTAAATTATGTTTTTGTATCAAAGATATATAAGATTTACTAAATATTGCCAAATTACGAACTACAGTATAGCAGTGAAATAAGTACATGTAGACCTGTGATGGTTGGTGGAAACAAGCAAGAGGTTGCCAGTTTGTTTCCTGTGCTTTTTCCCATTATTTACAACTGTTACAACATAGCTTGAAATTATACTGCTTCCCAAATTGGTTTCCAATTCCAATTAGACCTTGAAAATAATGGTACCAGGTAAATGACGAGTTTTCTGATGAAATTTTTTGTATGTGTTTTAGACTCTTATCAAATTATCATGAGCAACTGATATTGATAATAAAGTAAACAAGTAGAAAGACGTATATAAACTAGATCATAAATGTAAATGGGTGATTTGACTGATTTTGCATATACATGTGAAGGATAATTTTGAAACTTATAAAATTATCGATATCAGTTTTCATAAAGTATCGGTATCTTTGCTCTTGACAGTATCCAGCCCTAGTGGTTACTGGTTAGACTGAATTATTTCAGCCACTCGTTGCAAGATGCAGATTAGAAACAGAGTTTGTAATTCACATACAGAAAAAAAACTTATGAATCTAGAAGGAATCTTTTGAACAAATCTGATGTTTTTTAGCCTTTCCAGTAAATTGTTAGTTAAAATTTCTGTTTTACCTTGCAGTCTCTTAAAGATTCTAAAGCCCCTGCTGAAGAGGCCCCAATCCACAGGATCAGGATTACATTGACCAGCAGGAATGTCCAGAGCTTGGAAAAAGGTGAAAAAAACCTTGATTTAATAGCTGAAAATTCTAGGAATATTAAATGATTTTCTGTGAAATGAAATAGAAAAAATCTTAGTAAATGATATGATTTGAGTGTTAATGGAGATTTATAATCATGTAAAATACTTTGCATATGATGATGTTACGGATTTTGATAGTAATACCTTTTGCTGCAGAATGGTACTACTGTTGCATATATTTAAGGGTCGTTGCCAGTTGAGCGTCGATTATATTAATGTATTTTTGAATTCTAGAGTTCACAAATGGGAAAAAATTGATTAAATATTGTTATGGTAATGGGGCTCTTTTATTATATGTTATTATATGTTGCAGTCTGTGCTGACCTTATTAAGGGAGCCAAGGACAAACAACTCAAGGTCAAGGGGCCAGTCCGCATGCCAACCAAGATCTTGCGAATCACCACCAGGAAGACCCCATGTGGTGAGGGTTCCAAAACCTGGGATCGCTTTCAGATGCGTATCCACAAACGCCTGATTGATCTTCACAGTCCATCAGAGATTGTCAAGCAAATTGTATCCTTTCATTCCATTACGAATTCAGAAAGCAAAAATTCCTCTGTTAACAACTGTATATGATAATGGGGGGAAGTTTGACATTTAGATGAGGTGTAAGGAATAAGGGCATCCTTAACTTGCCTTGGGCTCAGTCAAAGAGACTAGAGGCTATCCAATAGTATCATTTGTCAACTTTCTCTTAAAGCTGACAGTGCAAGTTAAAAAGCATCCAATTGAAATTATAAAAAAAAAAAAAAAATACATGCACAGATTTCTAAAAATCGTTTCCGAGACATCCCCACTTATGGTAGTGTCATATCTAAGGACGGGCAGACATTTTTCTTTTTTGTTATGCGTGGATACAACCAAGCTGCTGCTGCTATAAAAAGAACGTGCTTCGTCACACTCGCATTCACTCTAACCTCAGGTGTTCACGGTGACACACCTGTATCTTCTACACTATATCTGTACACCACGTGACCTACGACTGTATTCGCGAACGACACCAAACCGAAGCACTTACCTGTAACTTGAGCAGAAAGATGGTCAGTGTCTCTCAATTATCTTTCAAATCTTGTTGGAAATAAAGTCTCCAAATAAATACTTGAAAATGCATAACGAATTAATCCCAAATACTCTATCCATCTTCTCACGTGTTTTTCGTGGGTGCAGCCATTTTCATAACAAGTAAACAGTCCGAGGAGTTCCGATTTTTACTCGTAAACTGTTGTGCGGTTTTATCACGTTTTAATTGCGTTATGGCACGTGCACAAATAATACGAAGACACGGAAAATATTTCGATTGAAACTATGGATATAATGATGTAGTAGTTGTAAAGTTGTTCTTGCTGCATATCCCACTGGAAAGACTCGGGTAGGAATTTACTCATATTTACTCTGTTTATAATTTCATTAGGTGCATGTTTTGTTGGGGCCCAAATTGTTTGTGTTGTCGATACTCTCTTTTCTTTCTTTTATTGTAAAATATAATATATATGTATATATATAAAGTTACCTCTTCAAATTCCATATTCAAGTTCCGTAATGTGAACAAAAACTCATTTGCGTTTGTATTGAGAACGTATACTATGTATAATGGAGAGATGTGTCGCTATGCACATGTATCGATAGACTGATACTTGTCTCAATGGACGCACGCGCTTTTATAGCGGCTCGTATCTACGCATAACAAAAAACAAAAATGTCTGCCCGTCCTTAGATACGACACAACCATAATTGGGGGATGTCTCGGAAACGATTTTTGGAAATCTGTACATGTATTATTTTTTTTTAATTTCAATTTGATGCTTTTTAACTTGCACTGTCAGCTTTAAGTAACTTCTGCTGAAGAATGACATAATCACTATCATGTGCTTGACTTGTAGGTCCATAGCCCATGTTTCACAAAGAGGTTGCGTATCAAAATTGTTGTGAAACTGATACAACTTTTTTTCCAATTTACTAGAAGCTCTAGAATGAGCAATATTTGTTTTTAACTAATTTCTACTGAACTTTATGTAAAGAAATGATTTTACCTTATTCAATGTCAATAGCTTCTTATAAACCAACAGTTCACAAATTGTTTTCACTGCTTCTTGAGGTGCATTTGGAACAGCCTGGAGTAAAAGACAAGACATGATATTTTGCTAATTCCCTGTTTTGTCGATTTATTAAATAAGTTTAATGAATACATTGATATGCATTCAAGGTTTAAATACCAAGAGTTGTGACATAGCCTTTGGGAGGACTCCAGGAATGAGGAAATTCTATTGATGGTGGGGGCTGGATAGCATGATGATTATTATCGTGATACTGTTTGAAGTAAATCACTTCTGTACTACTACATGGTCCCTGTGTGACAATCTTGAGTCCTCCCATTTGGCAGTGGATAGATATTTTACTGGAATAGCCTTTAAAGCCTCCAGGCCCATTAGGTCTCTTGTTTACAATATACTGACTTTGTTGTATAATTTCCTACTGTGCTCTGCGAATTTTTAAGAAACGTATTTTCCTTAACCGATGATTTCAGACCTCCATCAGTATCGAACCAGGTGTTGAGGTTGAAGTGACCATTGCTGATGCATAAATGTTGTCGCATCAGACAACAAGGACCATAATTAAACAAGCTCAAGAAACAAATAAAATGGTCAAAATATAAAGAAAAATGTTGTCATTTATTTGATTAATGATTTAACTTAAAGGTGTTTTAGATACATGGTCCATACAGATACGATTTTAAAAGTCATTGAATCTCTGGCATTGCCGGGAAAAGTTGTAGTGTCATGTCTCCAAAGTTTTGGATTTTGATAAAAAAAAATGCTTTACGGTTCTTGAAGTTATTTTTGGTGTTAAATGAAAAGGGAAGAGAATTGTAATTACGAATCATAAAATAAATGTGTTGCACCATATTTAAAGTCCTGGAAAGATCTTGGAATTTGACGAATCGGTCTGTATGAACAAACACGCTGTGCATACAAATAATACACTTGCAGTTCATATTAAAGGCAACTGAGGAATGAGCATGGACGCATCAAAATGGCAAGCACTATTTTATAACTTAATATATTCTGTTTACCACACATTTTCATATTAAAACAGTTGGACATACTGTTATTTAATTTTGAATGCATAATTGGTTTGAAGTGAATTGAAAACAAAAGATAATAATGGCAGCATTTCTTTCTTTGTTACCAGATTTGGGAACTACTTTGGCGCTTGTCACATCATTAGAAGCAAAAATGAGCAGACTGACATGTAAAATATGATAAAATGCATAGTGATCTAAAAACGAAATGTGTATTAAACATTGATATAAGCAGTACATATTGAAAACCATCAAGAGAAAAGCATCCTTGCAAATGATGCTAGAGTAGAAATGCCAAAAACTTGTATACTGTTATGTTCCTAAACAAATGTATATGGAATATTATCGACCAAATATAATCTACAACGTTCTGTGAAAATTGATAATTTACATGTATTTAATAATTAAGATTCCAACTGATATGTATTTTAAATGGTAGCTGTTGGCTGGAAGCCTTTTTGTGAATATATACTATTATTATTATTACAATAGCACATTATATCACTTGTATGTACAGCGTGACAAAGAACAATAAAGGTGCTATTTTTGCAAGCTGGGATTTTAGCCAAATTCACTTTTTTTTTTTAGTAACGGAGCACTACAGTGCAATGCTTCCAGCGCTAAATATTATTGCTAAAATACGAACGTTTTACAGTATCTGAGTTACCTCCCCTTATCATATATGTTGGGGTTATCGCCCCCTTACGGTATCATTTTGATTTAAACATATTTTATTGCAAAAGGATTGCATGGACACAAGTTATTGCAACTTAATTAATAGCCTTTCCGCATTAATCTACAAAATATACAACAGCATGCAATTTTGAATATTAAGCATAGATTTACCTGAACAAACATTTTAATGAGAGAGAGAGAGGGGGGGGGGGGGGGGGGGGGGGGGGGTTGAGAGAGAAGTGGAGAAAATACAATTGTCATCTTTGAAATGTATGGCCAGTTTTAGTGAGATTTTGAACATGGAAGACAATTTCTGAATTAGAATCGAACGACAAATCCTCCATTACCGAAGTAATCAACATTTTTCAGGTGTTGCAAAAGGACGATTCTCTCAATCTATAGAGGCTACATTGGAAGAAAAAGCGATAAACATGTTCACATATATGTCCACAAGTGCAGCTAGGGGTTTCCACAAGGTTTAATAAGTCATAGTTGACTGGTGTGTAAGTAACATTAATACCAAAATAGGAAGGAGAAGATGTATCATCAGGTTTCAAGAATCATTTTAGTATTAGATATTGGATCAGTCTGTTCCTTAAACTGCACATTAGTTTGTGTTACTACATTGTATAGCTGGTTAGTATACTCCCACTTGATAGGGGATAGTACATACAATAATAACTTTGTGTTTCCATCGTGGTAAGAGACTAGATGTCTCGGAAACCATCGTTGTAGGAGGCTAGATATCTCGGAAACCATCGTGGTAGGAGACGTTTACTAGATATCTCGGAAACCATCGTGGTAGGAGACTAAATATCTCGGAAACCATCGTGGTAGGAGACCAGATATCTCGGAAACCATCGTGGTAGGAGAAGTTTATTAGATATCTCGGAAACCATCGTGTTAGTAGACGTCTACTAGATATCTCGGAAACCATCGTGGTAGGAGACGTTTACTATATATCTCGGAAACCATCGTGGTAGGAGACTAAATATCTCGGAAACCATCGTGGTAGGAGACTAAATATCTCGTAAACCATCGTGGTAGGAGACGTTTACTAGATATCTCGGAAACCATCGTGGTAGGAGACTAAATATCTCGGAAACCATCGTGGTAGGAGACGTTTACTAGATATCTCGGAAACCATCGTGGTAGGAGACGTTTACTAGATATCTCGGAAACCATCATGGTAGTAGACGTTTACTAGATATCTCGGAAACCATCTTCGTAGTAGACGTTTACTAGATATCTCGGAAACACCTGGAAACGGATTTAGTTGAATATCAGCATGCCATTTTACACTTGATTCAGTTTTGGTGGTCATCAGTCTAGATTCGATGCTTGAATATAAGACATATCTCTACCATGGACAGATACATGTTATTGTAGAGCAGGGCGGGAGTAGGCCTACATATCTTTATACATTTAGAATAAGGAAATTGTTGATAAAAAGAATCCTTTGGCATTCTCAATTCCTGTGAGGTGATCGACTAGTGTTATGCATTATACGAGAATGTAAGCGGATTTGTTTGCCTTGTTAACTATGTAGTAGTGATATAAGACGTATACGTCACCAATATCTGCATTTAAAGCATTTCATGGAGCTTAGCGTAGAGTAACCCTTGGTTAGCGAAGATGGGGTATTGTAAAAGACGGATAATTAGTAAGAATTTAATTGAAATAGAACATGCCGAGGGTATTATAAATATTCGTTTTCATGTTCCTTCATTGCCATTTCTATCAGAAGATTTTGAAATAAATTTAAAATGATGTTCTTTGTGCATACATTTAATTGAGCTTGGAAAAGAGTTTCAGTCTATGAAACCTCATAGTAAAAAGTGGACAACTTGAAGCTACTTTAATTGTTGGCACTACTTATAATGTTGTGTTTACGAGATATCTCGCAAATTGATTAATAGTATTTCTATTAAAATCTTCAAAACTTGACAGTTCGGACAGCGTTGTCATGAACGAAATTAGTTTGCTTTGGTAATAAATCCTTGTTTTGCATAATGGAGTCTATAAAGTTTCTGTTGAAGTTTTGGGGTGAAACTGCTTGATATGCATACGAAATTAAGTCAAGAACCAGTCGTTCTAATGCCTCTTAGCAGGAAACTGGTATTTTTCCGAAACTTTGGAAATTAGCTTTGGTAATGCCGTTATTCAAAAAAGGTGATAAGAAAATGGCTTCTAACTATAGACCGATATCTTTACTTAGTAGTATTGGGAAAGTTTTTGAGAGGTTAATTGTTAAACATCTACATAACTATTTACTTGAAAATTCGTTGATATATAAATACCAATCTGGCTTTCAGCCTGGTCACTCTACTGTCCACCAAATAATTGAAATCTATCATACTTTATGTGAGAATCTAGAAAAAATGAGGCCAACATGCTTAGTATTCTGTGATATTTCCAAAGCGTTCGATCGTGTGTGGCACAGGGGACTTAATGTAAAATTAGCTAATTATGGTATCAGTGGGAAACTTTTATCTTGGTTAAGTGACTACGTAAGTAATAGAAACCAGCAAGTTTTCGTTGGGAATAGTAAATCTACTGTTAAATATATAAATGCTGGTGTTCCACAAGGCTCTGTTTTAGGTCCATTACTCTTTATTATATACATCAATGATATAACTGATAACATTGAAAGTCTTTCTAAACTATTTGCAGACGACACCTCCTTATTATGTTCTGATAATTCTCTTTTGGCTGTCGAAACAAAAATTAATAATGACCTAGCAAAATTTCAAAGTTGGGCAGAAAAATGGCTTGTTAAGTTTAATCCTTTAAAAACGGAAGCTCTACTCATTTCCAACACTGAACACGATTATGCTATAGATATTAATTTTAATGGTGTAAGTGTTGATTTTGTGGATCATCACAAGCACCTAGGAGTAACGTTAGATGAAAATTGTAAATGGAGTAAACATATCGAAAATATAGGTAAAAGCGTTGCAAAACAGATAAGTGTACTTCGTAAATTAAAATATGTATTAAACAAGCAAACTTTATTAAAGATTTACAAAGCTTATTGTCTACAACTATTTGAATATTGTTGTGAAGTTTGGGATGGTTGTTCTCTCAGTGATGCAGACAAACTCGAAAAGCTACAGTTAGAAGCTTCCAGAATTATAACTGGGTTACCATCGTATGCCAGCAGAGAATCCCTCTATTCAGAAAGTGGATTGGAACCATTGTGTAACAGACGTTCCAGAAGAAAAATTCAACTATTTCATAAAATTAAAAATCACTTGGTTCCAAAGTACTTATCGTCACTATTACCTCCTCCTGTTTCAGAAAACTCTCAATACAATCTGCGCGATTCACACAACTTTTCTCTTCCAAACTTCCGTTTACAATTAACTAACTCCTCTTTCTTTCCATCCTCCATTCGACAGTGGAACCAACTTGATCTTGAAATCAGAAATAGCGTGTCTTATCCATCCTTTAAAAAATCTCTCTCAAACAGTTCTGTGGTTCCAAATTATTATTCTTTCGGTGATAGAAAATTAAATATATTGCATGCTAGACTAAGAAACAAATCCAGCACACTTAACAATGACCTGTATAGAGTAAATTTGATTAATTACCGTCAGTGCCAATGTGGACATCCAATTGAAGATGCATATCACTTTTTCTTTGCTTGTAATGATTATGTGAACCAGAGAATATCATTGTTTCGTGATCTGAATGACTATATTCCACTGGATCTGCAGTTACTTTTACACGGAAGAAATGATTTATTGCAAGAGGAAAATTTAAGAATTTGTCAAGTCACTCAGATATACATCGCTAACTCAAATAGATTCTGATTTCTCTCCTACACCCATTTTAGATTTATATTTCATGTATATATTTACATATGGTATGTTATGTTTTTGTGTATGTATACATAAGTATGTGTGTATATATATATTATCAATTGATTATACTTATTCTTTTCCGTTGCCGACAACAAAAGAGAAACGGATATTCAAGGAAGTAAGGAATGAAAGGAGAACGAAACATTGGCATGGGAAGTGATGAACATTAGTACCAGCAGCAAGCTTTGGAAAGCGCTTTGTGTATACTTCTGTTGTCGGCATCGGATTAGCTCTTATCTAAATTACTTGGGTGGATATATACAGATATGTCTCTCTCTCTCTCTCTCTCTCTCTCTCTCTCTCTCTCTCTCTCTCTCTCTCTCAATTTAAATATGTAAATATGTAAATATGTAAATATGCCATCTTGTTGTAATGATTATGTATAATTATATCGGGAAAGGGCTTTATATAAGTTGTATAACTTGTGCCCAATCCCTTTGTAAAGTTCAGTTACAAATAAAAATATGTTTAAATCAAAATCTTAGCAGGATTAAACAGTCGCCTAAGTACCTGTCTTCATTTCGATTGCTCAAGCAAGAGGTTATTTCAACCAATAGAAGAGAGACAACTCTTGGTCGTACCGAGTGTCGCTCTTCAGTGTTTGGAGGTAAAAAAATGTAAATTTTGGTTCAGATTGAAGATGGCTGTGTGCCTCTGGGAACACATTTATTAGGCCGATCTATCTATTTAAGAACAAAATGATATTGAAACACGCCAATTAATTGTTTCTAATGAAAGGAGAGTTCATCCGCAGCAGTCATCAGTGACGCTGTATACAGAGCAGTTGTATAATCCACTGACAGGCCAACACTTTCAAAAGACGAGAGACTCGCGCTTTTATCAGTTTTCTTTCATTATTGTTATAAGGTAAACATTGCATCCACGTTCAGTTATGTTTTAATCAGTTATTGTGATAGGCCTTAACACACAGATATTTGTTTAATATGCAACCATCTCACAATATATATATACAATATATGAATGTATTTTATGGGATGAGTAAGGGTCATTTCTCTGTTCCTTCAGTCAGAACTGCTATTTAAATTTGTATAAATAACACACACATCTTATGTATCAATATATTTCTTGTTAATGTAGATGCCATACACGACATTAGATTTATTTCATGTATCTCAAATCATCTAACATTGATGTGGTTATATAAACCATATAGCTTATTAATTAATCACGGGGAATACCCATAGGGGCATAGCTAGTGATATTAAAAAAAAAAAAAATTACAATAATCATATATTAGATATGATTAACTAAATTAGATATTGGAAACATTCCTACCTTTTATCAACATTTTTATATTGGTCTGGTGTTAATCACACATCAAAAACTGAATAATTCACACTCCTTCATGAGCTACCTGGCACAGCTATTTACCGGCAGTTCTGTCACCTTCTTTTCTCTTTTTTTTTAATGCATATATATGTGTGGTTCCTTATAGATGGCAGCCATCAGGGATAGACGTGCCAATGCTGGCAACAAGATGGGACGTATGTTAGAAGCTGAGGAAGAAGATGATTTCTATAAGACAACTTATGGTGGCTTTGATGAGGTGATGTGATAATGATCTAAACCAAATAGCATACAAACTTTACATTGATGAGCTTGAAATTGCAATATTACTTCAAACTTTAAAATGCTGTTCTTCCACAGCTGCTTTGGTTTTTAGAGAAATTTTGAGGCATAATTATAGCCATGGTTAGGCAGTTAACAGTTCATTATTATTTTGGTTATATCACCAGAGACATATATAGAGAGATAAGTAACATCGCTATTTCCCCGTACAAGTGGTGGCTCCCTTTATTCGTGACCACTCAAGCATATCCCTTATCGAGAGCGCCCTGTCCCCTATCAAACACATGCGAGCACAGGTAAATTGGGCTTTGCGCATGTGTGTATCGATGTACTGGAACTTATTCGACATGTTCTGGTTAATCAGCCATTACGTCAGACCAAAACGTCGTCATTTTAAATACACACAAAAAGCACATCGTTTTATTTTGGCCACTACAAAAGTTACCACATTAACCAAAAACTATCAAACTTATGGGATATAGTCTTATTGATCATGCATATTGTGGTCATTTATCCGTATTTTCGAAAATCCTTTGGGTCCTATTCGAGATGTCCAAGTTTGTAATTAAGCAGCCATTACGTCAGACCAAAACATCGTCAATTTTAAACGCACACAAAAAGCACATAGTTTTATTTAGGCCACTACAAAAGTTACCACATTAACCAAAAACTATCATACTTATGGAATGTGGTCTTGTTTATCATGCACATTGTTGTCATTTTTCCGTATTTTCGAAAATCCATTGGGTCCTATTCGAGATGTCCAAGTTTGTAATTAAGCAGCCATTACGTCAGACCAAAACATTGTCAATTTTAAACGCACACAAAAAGCACATCGTTTTATCTAGGGCACTACAAAAGTTACCACATTAACCAAAAACTATCATACTTATGGAATGTGGTCTTGTTTATCATGAACATTGTTGTCATTTATCCGTATTCTCGAAAACCCCATAGGGACTTTTCGAAAATTGGAGATTCCCGCCGATCTTTCCTGCGGTGTGCTTGACTTTCATACTCAAAATACAAACACTTGGACAGCAAATTGTGATATATTTCATATTGATGACACTTCTGCACTTTGATATTAATACATAATTGGATCTTGGTGATGATTTCAAATAGAAATTATCCATAATTATGTGTCTTGTTTTCAAGTTGTCTCCAATATGGCGTCTAGTGAAAACTGAACCGAGCGACCGCAAAGGATTGTGGAAAGGTCAGGGGCCACCATGTAGACATAAGGGCAAATAGAGAGCTGCCAATCTCTCTATATATGTCTCTGATATCACTGACTCTTTGTATGATTAATAAGGATAGTTTATCAGAGCTTTCAGTTTCAGTATATCTCTGACTGTAGTTCTATACTATCACCTCCCAGAAAAGAACTTCGACTTGCATGTACACTGTAAACGGCCATGTATACGTTTGTATTTTTCATTGGGACTAGGAGGTAGAGCATCCAGTTGACCCTTGTTTTTTTTTTAGCAATTTCAGAAGTAAGACCACTTTTTCTCAGAAATCTGAAGGATCAAAACATGCATCAAATAGACATTAACTGCCAAGCAAAGAGTCAAATCATCTTTGGGGGAGCCAAAAACATTTTTCTGTCTATACGAGGGATACCTTTAATAATGATAGCAAGAATAATTTTTGAGCATCTCCTTAACCTTAGTCATACACTCTAATCATATGAAAACCAACCATTATATTATTTAAGTATTATGTTTCTGTATGTTTTGTAAAATTACAATTTCTTGTTTTCAGGAAGAGGGTGATCAAGTGTATAATTCGGAAGATTCTGAATCCGATCAGATCGACTCCGACTTTAGCATTGATGAAAATGACGAGGTCCGCAGCGATGTTGATGATGATGATGCCCCCAAAAAACGCAAAGGAGTATCAACTAAAGCCTACAAGGTTAATTATGGATCTAATTCATTTGAAAATTAACATTTTACCAAGCATGTGAGCGCAATCTTTATCACAGAAGTCCTTTTAAGAAAAGTTCAAATCTCTGAAATTGACGTTTTTACCATTCACCAGCTTTAAACCAATAAATGTTTTAGGAGGTTGAAATACGTTATTATATATATTTGTGTCCTCATTATTTATTTAATTACTTATTGATTTATTTACTTTGCCCATTTCCTGTGGAATTTGATATTTTACATTACTGTGTTGCTTGTACAGATGTGAATTACATTGAATTACCTCACAAGCATTATTCGTTATATTTTTACAGGAACCTGTCAAAAAACCTAAAACCGAAGAGAAGAAACCAAAAGAGAAGAAAGAGAAAAAGAAAAAGACTGCATCATCTGTTCAGATCTATCACACACCTCTAGGTAGGTATGACAGCTGTATAACAGCCATAACAACAGGGGAACAAATCTTGATGAAAGTCTTTTGACAGGTATGAGACAAATTAAGTGAATCTCTGGAATACATATAAGTTTGGACAAAAAATTTAAGCTTTAATCTGAATTTTGAATTCAATTCTACAAGTTCACTGAAAAAATGGAGAGATTTGATTTAAAAAAAATAAACTGGGGGGGAAATGGCAAAACACTTATCTCAAGCTGTTTAACTATTTTTTGTCAGAGAAGAAATCTTTACGGAAATCAACAGCAATCAAATCCAATGCTCGAGAGGAACGTGAAAAGGTACGAGAGATGAAACAGAAAATGTTGAAGGATATAGCAACACAGAAGAAGGTGGCAGAGGTGAGGAGGCTGACACAAGAGGAACTACTGGCCGAGGCAGAGATTACAGAGGAGCTCAACTTAAAGTCTTTAGGTACAGGAAATAATTACAGCATTTAGTCTGTCCCTAAACTGAAGTTTTAGTCTCTTGGTATAATGTGGGGGTTACCAGAGATAATTGTTTTTATAAGATGTGTATTTAATTTGTATAGGTTGTGAATCCTGACACTTTTGTACCTATACTTTGTTTTGGACTGACATTCAACTGAAGTGCGAGTCATAATCACTCTTTAATGTTAGGTTTTTGAAATTTGAATAACTTTCATAATTAAAGTAGTAATTTGAAATATCTTATTATTATTTAATTGATATACAACCAATAGCATTTTCCTGTGCAACTTAAGAATCATGGGAGAAATTTTTAAAAAAAGGTATCGTTACACAGTAAGGATCTCAACAGTTACAGAATTGTATGAAGAGAAATCTTGTGTGTAATAGATTCAGACAATACAACATCTTTCCAGTTTTATATCTCTTAATTTTCTGCTCTGTATCAAATATTAAGCTGTGTGTTACTGATTCATACAGTATTTTACAGTAATAAAAGTTTCACCTGACAATATTATCTAGTGATGTGTATTAGTTTAGATAATAATTTTATAATTGATATAAATGATAAAACAATGATAATCTTTACTTAGTAAACAATTCTTTCTACCCTAATTATAAGTATTATGCAATAATGAAAAACCTAGAAATTTAACAAAATCCTTTATTTACAAAATGATTATTACTAAACTTAACACAGATGAATTTCCCATTGGTGACCTTGAAAGTTACAATATAATGATGTGCATCTCCATCAGTGGACTATTAATTTTCAAAGCATATCAATTTCATGCAAGGAAGAACTTTAAAATGTTATTGTGGTTTCTGAACAATTTGTTTATAGAGAATTACCAGCGTATGGAGATGGAGAAGAAGAAGAGTCGTGTTTCTAAGCAGATACACCGTGGCCCTCTGATTCGTTACCAGTCCTTCACAATGCCCCTGATAGAGGAATTACCATGTGATGTGGAGATTAGTGTAGATGTTGACAGGTCAGCATTGATTGATGTTTATGAGGATTCTATTTATTTCATTATTTGTCATTGTTACCAGTTGAAACTGGAAGATGGCGAAAAAGTTTCTAGGGAAGAACCTCTATGTGTTTTGTGTGATAAACCATCTAAGAATACCGCTATGTTTTTTAATGTAATTTTTTTTTTCATATTGAAAGATATAAGTTTATTCCTAAATACTATATTCAGTATCAAAGTAATATAAAATACTCAGAAGTATTTTGTACAACTAATGTAAAATTATTGTACTAGTTTAAGGTATAGATTTACAGTTATATATGGTTGATTAATGCAAGGAAAAGAATATATCATTTAATGAAACATAGTTAAAAATTGGTACTTCTCTGTTATAAACAATATGATTTGTGTCTGGTCAAACTATGTCAAAAGTCAAGTACCTAGGTACGGTTCAGGTTTTAAAATTCAGGTACCTGTGGCCAAAATTCTGTACCCATGACAAGTCTACTAAATGTCAACGGCAGAAAGCCATGTAACCAGAGTAACCCTTTATACTAAGGGTAGATAACTGTTCCTTAGCTGTCATAAGGGTTATGGTAGTGTGTTATCATGGTTGTAGATCTCTATGTCCTGGATTATGCGTTAGTTTTGTGCTATCACAAGGAGACAAACATGAACATACACAGCCTCCCAAAACACATAACTCATGCATGCATCTCGCATACAGGGGAGGCCATCTTTAAATGACCACAGCTGTTGAAAGGACAATACAAAAACCTGGATTATATTATGCCATGTTAGTGGTAAATAAGATTACCATTGTAAAGATACCCCTTATTCAGGGTAAATACTTATGCACTCCATGTAATGATAGTGTATTCCATGCTCAGGTTAGATAGCATAATATTAAATATTATTTACTGAGATAATTTCTTACTTTAATAATGTTTTTTTTCAGTATTGAACCCCAGAAAAAGGTAGAAGAGTATGACCTTGTGAATGGTGAAAAGTGCTCGAGGACATTTGTAACATTTACAGATGAAAGGATATTCAAGGACTACTTTCCACAGAAGAAACACAAACCACCTGTAAAGCAGTACTGCCCAGTGACTAAAAAGTCAGCTAAATACTTTGATCCCATCACACAGACACCATACTCCTCTCTGAAGGCCTTCCAGTGTATCAGAGAGGCTTACGCCCAGCAGCAGGAGGAAGCAGGGCATAAGAAGAAGTGACATTATGTACCTGGATATATCTCATGCTTGTGTTGAGAGAATGTTGATGAGAAATGAAAGTGTAATTTTGCAGGTATATAGGCTTTGAAGCTGTTTATGAAAGTCATAACTATATTTTCAATGAAGCAAGAATTATTTAACTTGCATTTGCTAAATATGTCAGATTTAAAGAAATTTTAGACAAAATCTTTGATTGATTCATCTGAAAATAAATTTTGCATTCATCAGTGATAGCCATGCACTGTTTTTTATCAGAAGTTATTACAAGCAAACGTAAAATGTTGATACAGTAAAAAGCTGATTAAGTGTATTGTTGATATGCTATGAAATATGCTTAAAATCCCCTTTATCATGTCAGCATATATGTATTGTAAATAGTGCAGACAACATGCCTGTCATTCCTGTTTCTATCATTTCCATTTTGATGTGATGATATCCGCAAGTTCATTAAACATTTTTTAGGGGACAAAGGATTCTACTCAAACAATGTTACCTAATAATGTTCTTGCTCTACTAAGAGTATATTGTTATTAGTTATCATAAATATTCATACACCTGTTCATATCCATTACCTTTAGTACAAGCTTGTGTACTAAGCACTTGGGGTGAAAAAATGAGGTCACTGTTACTATAAATAGAACTTTGACGTCTTTGCTCTAACAATTTCATTTTTCAGCCAATTATTGTTCAGTTTTAAATACTTGTATAATGTTTGATGATAAAACTAGAAAGACATTATTATTTATCATGTTAAGGCATTATAAATGATAAAGATTAGTACCAAATGTTGTACATGATTTGTAGAAGTGTGAGTGGGTACAAGGACATTTGAGTATCTGTGAGAGGTAGAATCTGTCACTTTATATCTACATGTATGAGTGACTGTGATTTTGATACACAGTTATATCATGGTTACTAAAAATAAACTACTGATTATACAATATCAAGTGATTGTAAAACATTTTGTAAGCGAATGTGAAATTGGACCAAAATGACTTGTTGCTTTGATGAACTTTACATTGATATTTCCAACAACTTACATCTACATGATTGTAATTTCACTCATATCACAGTTAACTGAAGTGTAATCAATCCTAAATGTAATCAGTATGTATGGTATGAATTAAGGTGATTCCAAAGAATGTAGATAAACATATATATGCAAAGGAATTTGTACAAAAACACATCAGATAGTATTTAAATGTAACAGAAATACTGGAAATTGGTTATGTAACATCTAAAGTTCAGATGGGCACTTTTTACCAACTGAACTCCCCCCTTATCTGGATACATGTCTCCTTTACATAGTGTTGAAGGCAGCACCATGCAGGAGAAGGAAGACTTAATATTCTATTGTTGGGAAGGCAGAGGTGGGAGACAATGGAAAGGCCGAAAATAAGACCTGCTATACCCCACTCCATGTTGATATGAAGCAACTTAAGTTACCCCCAACCCTGGCAGAGTCAAAGCCCCTCTCCAGCAGAATCAAAGATGTTCTTTTTGTCTTCTACTTCTGGGATATTATAGAGACCAGAATTGATCTGCTGCCCCTTTGCACCACTTAAGATATTTATCTTTTTCGTTATTTTTTCTCTATTTTTTCTTGTTTTATTATAGCCTTGGCAGTTGTTTCTCACCTGACACGTCATAAGACCTTGGCTGTTGTTATTTCACTAGGCACACGTCATAAGACATTGACTGTTCGTGTCGGACAAGACACATATCATAACACCTTGAGTGTTGGTGTCTCACTAGACACGTCATAACACCTTGATTGGTCATGTTCGTGTCTCACTAGATACGTCGTCATAACACCTTAATCGGTCATGTGCGTGTCTCACTAGATACGTCGTCATAACACCTTAATCGGCCATGTTCGTGTCTCACTAGATACGTCGTCATAACACCTTGAGTGTTGGTGTCTCACTAGACATGTCGTCATAACACCTTAATCGGCCATGTTCGTGTCTCACTAGATAAGTTGCATCACACCTTGGCTGTTGGTGTCTCATTGGGCATACATCGTCATAACATATTGACTGCGTGTCTCGCTAGACACAAGTTGTCACAATACCTTGGCTGTTGTTGTCTCGCCCGACACACCTCAACGTCGTCATTAGACTTCGGCTTTTGTTGTTACACCAGTCACGTCGTCACAAGATCATGTTTTTGTTGTTTGATTTGACACGTGGTCTAAAGTCACTGGAACTCGAGGACACAATAGGCCCTATATCACCTTTTTGTGGGTCTGTTTGTAATAGTAAAGGTAAAATAGCATAACCGGATTTTGATTTGAAATCGATACCTCCGAACTCATAGACTGTTTTCTCCACACGAACTGTCGTCAAACATACACACATCAAACACTCGAACCGAATCCAACTCCCGATGGATGTACTTAGAAGTTGACAAAACCTATCCAGTTCTTGTTGCTAAGGAAACGACTATGATACCTCTACACAACGTAAAACAGTTTGGCTTTGTAATACACTTAACAACAAAATTACTGTATGGAACAACACAATTACTGTAGGACACATCTTCAAAAATCAAGACGAAGACATAATTATGTTACTTATGACGTACTTTATTTTATAAACAAGCTCATAAAACACTATTGATGAGTTATTGTGGCGAGATGTCTGCATTATGATGCCATGATACGTATAGCTTTCTTAAAATCTCGACAAACCCGATTTTAGCAATAGATAGGTACTATTAACGATAATTACAAGATTCATTGCAGTGATTTGTTTCTTTAGATTTCATCTGCTTAGAACTTAATTTAGTATTTATTAAGCAAATTGCAGGAGTTGTAATTTGCGTGAAATGAAGATTTCGCATAAATAACGACAAGTAATGAAGATTAGATGTTTTACAGATACAAATGTACTATAACATAACGTCAACCAAGGACTGTTTATTCAACTTGGATTGTTAAATATATTATACATGTATATATATATATATACAATGTATATATTGAATTGAATCCCTCACTACCCAAATAACTTCAAAAACGAGAAAACAGGCCCGCTTCTATTATAAAGGTTTTGGAGCTCCTTCTATAAGTAACATCAGCTTCATTTTATGTGCCCTAAGATAAAAAACAAACAAACTTAACGACAAAGTTTACTGAAGTGCAGCAATAGCCGTGGAAGCGCTCGAAAGTTGTCGTTAAGTGATTTTTTTTCTCTTTTTTTTATACAACTCTACATAGACACTTTTTTCTCATTATACATATATATATATACTCACCTTCCTATATATATTTTAGATATCTGTAACCTTTTCTAGTTGCGCGATCTTTGATTTCTGCCCCTACATGCATACAACACACTGTTATACAAGGTATATATTACTAAACTTGGTTCCAAATGATGTTAAAGTGGTCCTTAGGCTAATACAGCTTGGGAAACAGTAAGAACATGTATTGCTGGATCCACCAAGATTGTTTTCCGGATTTACAATTAATGTGACACTGAATGGTGACAGAAATGATATCTATCTTTTATGAATTATTTCCTGATTACATGCCAAGTGTGTGTATGAAATAATCTGACTAAAACATAATGGGGGGGGGGGGGGGGGGGGATCATGTGTCGCAAAAATGAAACAACTTACATTCATGCCATATATTCACAGTAAGCACCATTTTATCCAGACACATACGGATTACTGAATGTATATGTAGTATATATCGTTCTGAGGTAAAACGTTCGTCCGGAATGATTTTTGGATGTTAATTTTATCCGGAATAACAAAGTGTCCTGAAATATCGCAATTTGTCTGACGAAGTTGCCATGGTTTATATTCTCAAAAGTAAAACATTAAATGAAGATCTGGTGTGTAGACAATCATGCACCTATGACCAGCATTGGTACTAGGAATCGTTATTCTCATCCATTCTCTTAAAGGAGATCTTCATATCGTCCATTGTTTTGTTGGATGTTTTTAGGTATATCACTACCACGACTGCTGCCAGAACGACTCCCAGCAAAATCATACCAAATGCCAGACCTGCCATAGCGCCTGTTGGAGTACACAATTTACATGTTGGAAGTACAACAAATTACATATTGGTAGTACACAAATTACATGTTGGAAGTACAACAAATTACATATTGGTAGTACACAAATTACATGTTAGGAGTTCACAAATTACATGTTGGAAGTACACAAATTACATGTTCGGAGTACACAAATTACATGTTGGAAGTACACAAATTACATGTTGGAAGTACAACAAATTACATATTGGTAGTACACAAATTACATGTAAGGAGTACACAAATTACATGTTGGAAGTACACAAATTACATGTTGGGAGTACACAAATCACATGTTGGAAGTACACAAATTACATGTTGAAAGTACACAAATTACATATTGGTAGTACACAAATTACATGTTAGGAGTACACAAATTACATGTTGGAAGTACACAAATTACATGTTGGGAGTACACAAATTACATGTTGGGAGTACACAAATTACATGTTGGAAGTGCACAAATTACATGTTGGGAGTACACAAATTACATGTTAGGAGAACACAAATTACATGTTAGGAGTACACAAATTACATATTGGTAGTACACAAATTACATGTTAGGAGTACACAAATTACATGTTGGAAGTACACAAATTACATGTTGGGAGTACACAAATTACATGTTGGGAGTACACAAATTACATGTAAGGAGTACACAAATTACATGTTGGTAGTACACAAATTACATATTGGTAGTACACAAATTACATGTTAGGAGTACACAAATTACATGTAAGGAGTACACAAATTACATGTTGGTAGTACACAAATTACATATTGGTAGTACACAAATTACATGTTGGAAGTGCACAAATTACATGTTGGGAGTACACAAATCACATGTTAGGAGAACACAAATTACATGTAAGGAGAACACAAATTACATATTGGTAGTACACAAATTACATGTTGGAAGTGCACAAATTACATGTTGGGAGTACACAAATCACATGTTAGGAGAACACAAATTACATGTAAGGAGTACACAAATTACATGTTAGGAGTACACAAATTACATATTGGTAGTACACAAATTACATGTTAGGAGTACACAAATTACATGTTAAGAGTACACAAATTACATGTTAGGAGTACACAAATTACATGTAAGGAGTACACAAATTACATGTTGGGAGTACACAAATTGCATGTTGGGAGTACACAAATTACATGTTAAGAGTACACAAATTACATGTTAGGAGTACACAAATAACATGTTAGGAGTACACAAATTACATGTTGGGAGTACACAAATTACATGTTGGGAGTACACAAATTACATGATGTTGGGAGTACACAAATTACATTCGGGAGTTAAAACATTACACGAATTACACCGACTTGTATCTATAAAAGATGGGTTTCCGCGTATTACATGAAAGTTTTGCTCCCGTGAACATATTTAATAATTACTCTTTCTCCCTGGATTACCTAAGTATATTCAGGACATGTACCACCGTACTACGCCTATGTTATCAGCTTGAAACAACTTTTTTTTTGCTAGGTGGCGTCATACATCTTAAATACCACTCTCATATTTAAAGGTGGTATTAAAGTAGACAATTCAGGAAAATATAGATTAATGAAAAATATTTTACGGGGAATAGATATTGAGCGAAAATACGCGAGACTCATCTATTTTTGAGGAACTCGATACGTTAAGATTGCTCTCGGTAATATTCAAGTCTTACCTCCGCTATATCCCGACGGAGCAGGCGCCTTAACTGGAGCCGTGTAGACCTTTCCGTTCGGATAGTACTTTCCTGTACAATGTAAAGCAACAGTGAGTGATGTTATGTGTTTCATGTATCTAATTGATCATTGTGGAAATTTGAGAAACCACGAAAAAGATTTATTGGCGTGTCAAAGTTGTACAAAGACGTAAAATGAAGTAATCTGAACAAATCTACATTTTGGACGTAGTGGCCTTAAGCAGTGTATAATTTATAACATGTATACTATGAACGTCCTTCTTATATTATGGCATACTCAAACTTTAGCACAAAGCCGAATGAAAAAAAAAACACCAAAAAACAAAGATTGGCACATTCATGAAAGTTCAATCATGTCCATCATTAATTTGCGGAATACTTTCAGCAGGAAGATCACCAACTTTTACAACCGAAATATTTGCGAAAGATATCTTTCGGAGTTTCAGGCGCTATCAGTTTGCGCAGAGTTCCTATGGAAACGAACATTAAACTGATTATCAGGATGGGGACATTACTTACTAGGGTATATATATATATCACAGGATGGGGACAATACTTACTAGGGTATATATCACAGGATGGGGACATTACTTACAAGGGTATATATATCACGGGATGGGGACATTACTTACTAGGGTATATATATCACAGGATGGGGATATTACTTACTAGGGTATATATCACAGGATGGGGACATTACTAGGATATATATATCACAGGATAGGGACATTACTTACTAGGGAATATATATCACAGGATGGGGATATTACTTACTAGGGTATATATATCACAGGATGGGGACATTACTTACTAGGGTATATAAATCACAGGATGGGGACATTACTTACTAGGGTATATATATCACAGGATGGGGACATTACTTACTAGGATATATATATCACAGGATGGGGACATTACTTACTAGGGTATATATATCACAGGATGGGGACATTACTTACTAGGATATATATATCACAGGATGGGGACATTACTTACTAGGGTATATATATCACAGGATGGGGACATTACTTACTAGGGTATATATATCACAGGATGGGGACATTACTTACTAGGATATATATATCACAGGATGGGGACATTACTTACTAGGGTATATATATCACAGGATGGGGACATTACTTACTAGGGTATATATATCACAGGATGGGGACATTACTTACTAGGGTATATATATCACAGGATGGGGACATTACTTACTAGGGTATATATATCACAGGATGGGGACATTACTTACTAGGGTATATATATCACAGGATGGGGACATTACTTACTAGGGTATATATATCACAGGATGGGGACATTACTTACTAGGGTATATATATCACAGGATGGGGACATTACTTACTAGGGTATATATATCACAGGATGGGGACATTACTTACTAGGGTATATATATCACAGGATGGGGACATTACTTACTAGGGTATATATATCACAGGATGGGGACATTACTTACTAGGGTATATATATCACAGGATGGGGACATTACTTACTAGGGTATATATATCACAGGATGGGGACATTACTTACTAGGGTATATATATCACAGGATGGGGACATTACTTACTAGGGTATATATATCACAGGATGGGGACATTACTTACTAGGGTATATATATCACAGGATGGGGACATTACTTACTAGGGTATATATATATCACAGGATGGGGACATTACTTACTAGGGTATATATATCACAGGATGGGGACATTACTTACTAGGGTATATATATCACAGGATGGGGACATTACTTACCAGGGTATATACATCACAGGATGGGGATATTACTTACTAGGGTATATATATCACAGGATGGGGACATTACTTACTGGGGTATATATATCACAGGATGGGGACATTACTTACTGGGGTATATATATCACAGGATGGGGATATTACTTACTAGGGTATATATACCACAGGATGGGGACATTACTTACTAGGGTATATATCACAGGATGGGGATATTACTTACTAGGGTATATATATCATAGGATGGGGACATTACTTACTAGTGTATATATATCATAGGATGGTGATATTACTAGGATATATATATCACAGGATGGGGACATTACTTACTAGGGTATATATATCACAGGATGGGGACATTACTTACTAGGGTATATATATCACAGGATGGGGATATTACTTACTAGGGTATATATATCACAGGATGGGGACATTACTACTAGGTATATATATATCACAGGATGGGGACATTACTTACTAGGGTATATATATCAATGGTGGCGATATTACTTACTGGAGTATATATCACAATAAGCACTGGCCTGAATGGTAGACTGGCCAGCAGAACTTAAAGAAACTCCGCTAAGCCGGCACTCCGTGTAATTTCCACAGTAGGAGAATGTGGCACAGCCTGATGCCTCTTCATCCACACAAGCTTTAGCACATTCCGATAGAGAAAGCCCAGTGATGACTCTGTCGCCCACCATTTTCATCAACTTTCTCTGATAATGCTGAAAGTCGTCAATGTACTGTCCTGCAAGAAACATTAGTCCATATTTGATAAATGTGAAAATATACATTAAAAAACCCGATTTAATAAAAACTCGATTTGCAAGAGTTTAAGACAAAGTATTGCACAAAAGACGCACAAACTCTAAGCACCAAAATATATCTCTGTTTAAAGTAAAGGATAAAGGGATATTTTATAGTGTTTCGTCTGTCTGAACTCGGAGTTATTTTGTCGTGGGTTCATCTCATCACCTGTTTCGGATCCAAAAGTAAATTAATTGTATACACTTTTCTCTGTTTCCTTAAAGTGTAGCATTTTATTTTCGTTAAAGTTGGTGACATTAAGAAGAATTTTGAGATACAAAGTACTAAAATATTATCAAAATCATACCTTGATCTGCGCTTCCGTTCCGTAATTAAACTACGTCCCACTGAGGTAGCGGAATTAAGTTACGGAGCGGGAGCGCAGATCAAAAAATGGATTTATTCAATCATATTGCAGGACAATATATTAATAATCTCATATTTCGTAAATAGTTGGGGATAAACCTTCATTAGTACGATGGATGCCAACTTAATTATGGAAGTGACATACCAAAGTATGTATCTACACAATAGGTTATAAGCGTTCGGTGTTATCACTTACTTGAATAGTGATCACACTGTGGGGAAACTTTTATCCCAGACTTTGGCACATCAAGGACATGGACCTTTCCAAGGAAGCATGTGCCTATTTCATCACAATAGTCGAAGGACTTGCAGGGGAATTCGTGGAAGTCGACGCACAATTTTGCGCACTCATTAACATCGTATATACCCTGATAAATTACTGGAGAGGAGGACAGAACAGTAGTTCCTTTCTGGATGTTAAACTTGGATGTATAGTCACCTGAAACCAAGAAATCAACAAGTCAGGCAATTGAATAAATAAATAAATATGAATAATATACAAATAATTTTCAACAAGAAATATCTTTAAAAAGATAAACGGCATAGTTTTATGCTGGTGGTTATAATGTAAAACTGCTGGTGAAATAAATCAACGAACTAATGCGTTTCAGCACGGATAACAAAATTAGATCAGTTTGAATCATTTTTGGTGATAATAAGACTGCATTTGAATCAGGAATATAATGTTATTAATTTGTCATTTGAAAAGATACATCCACTTATTCAGCTTGCATTCTTAACTTTGTTTCGTTTTTATTTACTGCTACATTGACCAATCACATACTTCATCTTGACCAGTAACGCCACCTGTCGCGTCATATCCGGGGCCAACAAAAAAGCAAGTGTTACATTGATTTAGCTTTAGAAAAATACCAAAAGAATTAAGGAACTTTTCATAGTTTTAATTATTTGTTTCATGAAGTGTCCACTTTGCTGGTAGAGAGAAGTGCATTTTCAACAAATAGACATAATTTTCGATTTAAGAATAAGAAACTGGCCCCAACCAAGTTTAGTAATATCATGACCCCACTTACGAATGTATAGATCGATGCCGTTATTATTTTGAATTTTCTTTGGGTCGTCGTCTGGGTGGAAGTGAGAAAGGAAGCAGCGTCCAGTTTGCCATTCGTATTCGAACGAGTTACAGATAAAAACCTCTTCAGCAACACAAGCCGCGCCACAATCGTCCACAGACAAGCCAGTCTCGATGTCATCGTCATAGTTCGGTACGTACTTGTTATGCATGGCCCTGAAGTGTTTCAGAGTGCCAGCTTTTCATAAAATATAAAAGAAAATATAACGTCATAGTATTTGTTGCAACCAGGTTCCATAAAAAAGTAAAAAAAAACAACAACAATAAACAAACAAAAAAACCAAAAAAAAACTTTTTAACGATTTATTTTACATGTACAAGTAAATGGACTCCTGGTTCTAATATTGTCTAGATTTCCAACGAAAAGTAGCAAAATATCTACACTCATTCTAAAAATCAGGATCTTTGCCCATGCTATTTGTATGACTGGAAACGTTTGGCGAACGATTTATATTACTATAATATTGATTGAAGTATGAACAGCATTTCGTTTTTCAAAGACATGACTACCATAAATATAAAGAAGGATTAAAGCATTATGCATTTAAAAACAAACAAACAACAGCAATAACAGCAAAAAACAAAAAAAAAAAAACTAAAAAACAAAAACTAAAAAAAAAAACCGGTAAAGCACCACCATATGCTTAATATCGATGAGAGATTTTCAGCAATCATTGCTAGAATACAAACGAAAGAAGCACAGGAGCTCCGGGAGGGTAGGCGTCTTTTCATTTACCGAAGACACTGTTAACATAGTCGGATGTTATTGCTTGTAATTATGAAGGGATAAATAAAGTACGATGTACCGCTGAATTAACACACATCTTAGATAATGTTAACAGACGTACATACCACCAAACATACACAATATTCACACACTATAGTAAACATTAGCCAATGATATCCTTCAAAATATCGCTATAAACTTCACTGTGCTATGAACTAACACCTATTTTCGCAGTCTGTAGCTTTCCATTCACTGGTCAGTCAATGTCGCTGTTCCTTGTCCGACCATGTTATCTTCTTAACCGATATCTCCGGTTAACGACGCTGTCGATGGTGCTGAATGTAAACTAACAACTGTTCTGTATTACAGCGTCCGAATGTCATACCAACATCCATACAATATCATACAGATTGTGTGTATTCAAACATCAAATCACATGACAACATCATACAGTGTATTACTAACAATAAAAGGTAAAATCACGTGACAACATGATACAAGATCATACAGATGTAGTGTATTCATAGGTAAAATCACGTGACAACATGATACAACATCATACAGATGTAGTGTATGCATAGGTAAAATCACGTGACAACTTACTACATCATACAGATTTAGTGTATTCAAATATCAAATCACGTGACATCATGAAAACCCTTTAAAAATGGGTTTGTACCATATTTGATTAGTTAGTATGTATTTATCGTGATCAGTGATTATATCCTATTTATCAGATTGCTTGTTAGTTTTACGGCTGTCATAGAAATGATAGATTGGAATTCTCTCTTTTCAAGGAAACCCAATTGAGATTTTGTAACGGTTGTATAAACTGGTAGAAATATAAAGCAAATATGTCATGCAACATATATCAATTTCCTTTGAAATGTTATCTTAAGTATTTCGCCCAGAGAAATAATACCTACTTGACGATGGATCCCTTTGTCCTCCAAGTGAAACACTAGATGATATATCTGACGCTTTGTAGGCCACCTGAAAATAAAACCATGTACGCTGTAAGTGTGGAAGAATAAAGGCTTCATTCTTATCCATTACGCTAGACTGGGCTTATTATAATTTCTAAATGTTTGTTGTACTTTTCAAGTTGACTTCAACGTCCTCGTCATAAGGTCATACGGTGTCCAATTGATTTTCGTAAAGAACATTGGTCATATAATCGAGCAGTATGGAGAGTAGGGGCGAAAGGGAGAAAGAACAAAGATATCTGCTATATAAAACAAGTTATCATAATTGTAATAATATGAATATAGACAAGGGAGATAAACAACTGAAACCTTTGAAAGGTGGGCCAATGGAGTCTCCATGTGATCTCTCTTAAGTTACTATGTAGTCGGAAACTGGATTAACGGCAACTAGGGTAACACCAATTAGTCACTCAAATCAAATTACTGTAAACTACAAAAATCACATCTCAAAATGTTCAATACAAGAGATAGTATTAAAGATAAGTTACTGTGCTGAGTTCATACTGAGTCAACTTACCTTTGCCGTGTCGAATTGTATATGGAGTACAAACAATCCCCGGACCACAGCGTTTCTGAGTTTTTGCCATACAGTTTGCAGATCCGGTTCGGGACGGAAAGCCGCTCCAAGCGTTCCTTAGGTAGAATAATAAGAAAACAAAGTGCAAATTTACTTTGAATCCTGGATATAAAACGTTACAATTACAAAATTATAATAATTATCGAACTTATATAAATATATAGAGGATATCTAACAGTGTCTTCAGTAATACCAAATATATTTCACTCGTGTGGCTAATATTGTGATATTTTTCACTCTTGCTGCGCGCACTCGTGAAAAATTTCAAATATTAGCCACACGAGTGAAATATATTTGGTATTACTGAGGACACTGTTAGATATTCTGTTTATTACATTTTTTATCAACGAAAAACCTACTCCGTATGCTAACAAGGCCTATGTACAGCGAAAGTTTGCATACGTTTACCCCTGTCCAGGTGCTGACATATATGTCGGGCTTTCTGATTGGTCAATTATTTTGGTATTTTCTAATCATTAATTTGATTGGTCAAATCAGCAAAAGTGATATTTTTCACTAGTGAAAAATATCACTTTTATAGAATGAATAATTTTTGATATTTCACTGGTAAAAATGTAACAAAATAGTGTCGTTTGAAGTATTCACTCGGGATGCGTTTTTCATTATGTAGACGTTACGATATTGTGAAGGTAACTTAATTCCTACCGTGCTCTTCTTTTTTGTAGTAAAATTAATCTTTGTAAATGAGCAATTTCATTAAGATTTAAGATATCAATTATAGGCGTACTTGAGTAATGATCACACGATCCTCCGCTTGCAACGAGAGTTCCGTCCTCTGTGTGACTTCTGCTGAGTGTGCAAACCTGCGACTGCGCACAGTAGTCGAAGCTATTGCACGTGAAGTTGCTTGTGACGCAATAGTCGGCACAGTCACTGGCCTGTGACACGTAGCTTATGGTTTTGTCGTTGTGGTACTGCAAAACTTTCCCCTTGATTTTTCTGAACTTTGCTGTTTATGATAAAACAATCCATAATGTAAACAAAGAGGCATCTTAGAGTGTGTCATGAAAATGAAGAAAGTATGAATGGGAAAGACTATTTATAGAAACCAGATTTTACTGTAAAGCACTTAGATTTCGGGAATACTTTTTTTCGCAAGCATACCTCTTCAGCCATACATGTATTTTTTAATATATGAATTCGCGAACACTGATCTAGAAATTACTTTAAATTCGCAAATGATGAGCTATTAGATTCATGGACTCTGCCAGACCTCTATATCGGTAACTGATAGCTTGGTCGCCATGCGAAGGTGCTATTTTCATTTAAATAATCACGAAGAACTTGAATTCGCGATTGATTTTCTTCGCGTATTTACGCGGAAATAAATCACTCGCGCAGTATAATTGATACACAGTAGTTAGAGGCATTGTTACCTCAAACATAATCGACGCTAATGTGCAAATATTTGATATATCTACAAAGTAAGGATTACAGGGATTCAAGGAGACACCATGGAAATACTAGTAATGGATGCAAAGCACGCACAAACTTCAGAGAAACTGTAATTTCATCTTCTATTCGCGGTTTTTGTGAAACTGCGATCAAAGAGTACTCACAATATTGAATATCGCAGAGGTATATAAGACCTCTATAAACTTCAATTTGTCACTACAAGGGCCAGTTGTTGCATATACAGAAACTGTTATTTTGTCATCAAACTGGGTGGGTCGTTTATTGCACAAACAGAAATAAATTCGACGGAGTTTATGTTTGATATACGTACTAATAGATGGGGCCTTCTCCAGCAGTGTTCCAACAAAGAAGGCTTGGTCGTATTCCATCTGAAAGTCAACGCCTTGGATCCTCAGAGGAGATACCCCGGTCGCTTCTGACACCAACGTGATCGACTGGAACAAGAATATCTCCCGATAGGCGCGCACCCTATCATCAAAGGTTCCTGAAAAAGTTTATTTTGATATATAATGTGGATACGAGTGCAATATTCTATTTATCAACTAACGCTGAGAGGTAATACGCGAGATTCCCGTCTAATAAATAAATTACTCTATGCGACAGATAGGTAGAAAGTTTATCACCACCTGGCTAATCGTGCAATAACCTTTATTTATGACGCCATCTGAGTGTTAGTGCACGTTTGTCGTATGCAGTTTATTGTGGTTATGAATATCCATCTTTTGGCAAAGTTCTCCGTCTAAGCATTAACTCTGATTAGCGTGGATATCCTGATATGATACAACTTTAAACAAAATCCTGCAATTTTTATCTTTCTATTATAATATCATCAAATGGACTGTTTTTATATATTTTCTTTGCTTAAATAAATATGTACTGCTAAACCTAGAGTATGAAATCAACACTGTTTAAAATCCAGGCAAATCATTGCCATATTGACTCTTCATATTTCAAAATATTTTGGTTTACTTTTTTCCACTTTAAACTACAGGCTGTATTCATATTTCAGTAGTACTTCAGCATAGCTACTTTACCTGGGAAAGATATTTTGAAAGGTGTTTTATCGTCGATGTCAAAGCAGGTACGAATGTCAAATTTGGTGAGCTCAGGATGTTCTTGTGAAAAGTCGTAAATGTTATATCTAGCATTGTACGGTATCTGAAATATATATATACCACTTAATAGAACAAAATGTACAATTCATAAATCGACATGCTTTCATTTCCTTTTCAAGTTTAGGTTTAATGTTGAAGAATTTCCATTATCTATTTCTTTTAGATATATCTTAAGTATTTAAGGATACCGTAATGCTTTCTTGATGCTCAATGTCCATTACATCATTATATGCGTGAATGATGCAGGATTGAGCCAAAAGTCTATGAAAAAAATATTAAGAGATTTGGAGTTTGCCACACAGTTAACCCAAAGGACTGTAGTCGAACAAAGGCCAAATAGTGGTAATGGCCTTCTTATGTTAACTTAGTAAAAATAGAACTTGTGTTGTAATTTATCCGGTTATACAAAAGGCTGTGAATTAAGTATTAACAATACATGGCATTGACGATGTTTACCAGTGTTTTGTAATTAGATTTTGTACAGAAAAACTTACCCCGTCGACGGATATATCCAAACGGATTGGGATGTCTGTATCAGTCTGGTCTATGTTTCCGTCGTTATTCTTTTCGTTGTAAGTTTTCTGTCAATCATGATATTGAAACATTGACATAAGATGTTTACGGATAATTCACTTTTCACCATCGAAGTAATTCACAACAAATACGACTAACTCATACGTAACCATGAGTTGATGAAACATACATTTCATGTTGATTAGAGATTTGGGGCAACGAACGTCATAGTACTACTAAAATAGCTTAGGTTAGTGAAAATTGCAGCCATATTAGCCGGGCTTGTGACTTGCCAGTTATATTCCAGCTAGCGAATAAAATTCATATCTAAGTATTTCTTATTTTGAAAATAATGGCGATTTAAAGATAGCAAACTTTGGAGTGATAACTATTCTACCAACTTGTATTTAGAAAGACAAGTTGATATTCTAGAAATCAACATTTCAAATTCTAATTGCCACGAAGTAAAACTCGAAAAGTCGATATTCTTGAAACTAACATTACAAATTCTTATTGCCATGAATTAAAACTCGAAAAGTCGATATTCTAGAAATTAACACTTAAGATACTTACTGCCAAGAAGTAAAACTGGAATGTAGCATTCAAAGTCAGTCCTCCCAACTTAAAGTCATTTCGTTTAGATATGAAGACGTCACAAACCATATCCCTTGCGAATCTCTGCAAAGTCATCAAGCCACATATGTATATACAAACTCCTTAAGACTCGTTTATACATCACATCACTCTATACCAGTTATCACCAAGAAACATCATGCAACATATATTCGTTCTATCCAATAGTTGTATTTAAATTTACGCAATCACGCTACATGTTTAAATCTTCATCAAAAGTCTTTTACGCTACATACAGTTTCCTCGATTATCTCCAACACGTTTGATAAAATTTACTTTCAAACCATCATGATACATATACGTATTCCTATAGCTCCAACACTAGCGTTTAAATCTACATCTTAAATCTTTATGCTGCATATTATCTCCACCCCACTATGCAATACATCTATGTCATCATACTCCTAGACTGGGCCACCAGAAGTTTTCTTTTGTTAAGAATTGCTAAGCTAAATTCTAATACTAGATTATTTGCCCCTGGTTTGAAGCTTAGAATCAAATGTAACGGAAAGCGAAAGTAGGTCTTTTGGCGGGAAATGGAAAACGAAAGTAGACCTCGTCCGGCAGAAGCTTCAACGTTACGTCCCAGTAAAACATGTAAAAGACATAGATATCTGTAATCACGTGGTACTTTCGTTAGTATAAATACAGGTGAGCTGAGCTGCTCGGGTCCCATTCTGATTCTGATTTCGACGAGTGAAGATCAGGGAACACTAGTAACGTTATACTATAGAATTGCATAGCATTACCATATACATAGGAAACAGTGTGGGCCTGAATAAGGCTGGAATACTAACACACTGTGGGGTTAGCGGATTGACAGGGTTACGGTACTGTACTTATATTATCACAGCGGTGATAAGGAGCCTGACAGTTGACTGTTGGCAGTGCACTGTTGGCAGGTCAGTGTACAGGTAACTCTGGGAGGCTGACCGACGTATAGCTAGCGGCCGGGTTGTTGTGTATATATGTGCGCATACAGGAGCTCGCTGCAAACAGCAGTGAGAACGGCGGTCTGACGGACTGGTGCTGTATGCGTGGTTAACATATACACAGGCTCTAGCAGAGTGCGTATTGCAGCGGTTTTACTAGTAACGCGGTAGCGGCATTCAGAATCCCTGTTGGTAGTAGTATAGATAATTACGTAGTGGTCAGACAACCACTGGATACAATCATACTCATTGTTTTTACGCCCGGGCGGCGTTACGCTCTTATAGCAGAACACATATATGTATATATTGTACTTAGGGTAATATGTAGTAAATATCTCGAATCCCAAGACGTGACTTGGTAACGAACCCCTTACACGTCACAAGATTTTGGTGGCAGCGGTGGGGATCCGATAATCTATGTATTTTTTACCCTTGGCTTTAGATAAAAGCTGTACTTTATATATAATAACAGTGTTTTGCTGTATTGCTAATTGTTGTTAAAATGGCTGAAGGAGGGTACGATAGTAAAGCTGTTGAGGCTGAGATAGAGAAACTTCGTGGGGAGCTTTCTCAAATACTGGATAGCGGTGTAGCAACCAACACAGCGCTCACTACTTCTACACCTTATGGCCCCCGGACCGGAGATGGGTGTAGACAGGATATGGATAACTCGGGCAGTGGTCGGAAGGACTATACCGACTATTATAGTAGCCCGAATTTCGGAAATTACGATAGGGATGGAGCGCGTGCTGGCCAGTATGATAAGGAAATGTATCAAGGAGTTGGTCCTGCACCACAGGATAGCTATCGTAATAACAGTCCTAGCAGGGGCTACCGTGTAGAGCAGCGTACGGATACCGGGAGAAAAACTGTTAATATAAAACCCGCGACGTACGATGGCTCCGGCTCATGGCGCGATTACCAGTCACATTTTGAGGCGTGTGCCAGTATTAACCAATGGACTATGGAACAGAAAGGATTGTTCTTGGCAGTATCATTGAGAGGACAAGCACAGGGAGTACTGGGTAATTTGCCTGATGACCGGCAGCAACACTACTCTGTCCTGATTAAGTCTCTAGAGGACAGATTTGCGCCACCTCACCAGACGGAATTGTACCGTGCCCAATTACGGTCAAAAAGACAAAAAGCTGGGGAAACGTTGCCAGAGTTAGGACAGACAATACGCAGATTAACGACACTTGCGTATTCTACAGCACCAGCGGATGTGCTTGAAACACTGGCCAAAGAGCAGTTTATTGATGCTTTAAGTGACGGGGATTCGCGTATCAGAATAAAGCAATGCCGACCAAAGACCCTGAATGAAGCTGTACAGCTGGCGGTAGAGCTAGAGACATTTAAGCGAGCAGAAAAACGTAAGGATGACGGTACTGGTTTTCTGCGTCAAACTCTTACCGAAAATAACGAGAATGAGGACAGTACGGCTGGTAGCGAGCTGAAGTCCATGATAAAGACATTGACGGAACAGATGGAATCATTGCAGAAGGATGTCTCTAACCTGAAGTCTGGCACCGCTTCTGGAGAACGTAAGCGACCAAGGAAAGAGAACGGTGGTACTAAAGGCACCCAAACATTCCGTTGCTACTATTGCAACAAGGAGGGGCATATCAAGCGCAATTGTCCCAAGTTAAAGAAAAACTCCAACAAACAGGTCCCCGCCACGACCAGTGATAGCGATGATGCACGTCCAGTTGGAGCTGCCTCTTGTACTAAGGAGGCTGGTATGTTCATAAATGTGTCCATTCAAGGCAGTAAGGCTAACCTACTACTGGACACTGGGGCAACCGTTACGCTTATCTCGACCTCACTTTATGAGAAAATGATGGCTAGGCCAGCATTACACCAAGTTTCCCAGACAATCATTACAGCCAGCGGAGAGCCTTTAGATGTTAAAGGCAAAGGTAGATTCTCGCTGAACTTTGGCAACAACGAGAGGATGACAGATGCGGTTGTAGCCAAGATCAACGTTGATGGAATCCTGGGGTTGGATTTTCTCATGGATAATCGTTGCAGTGTAGACATGGACAAGAGTCAGATGATGATGGACGGCGTTATTGTGCCTACCCAATTTCGAGGAAAAGTAGGTTGTTACCGAGTAAGTGTGACTTCTAAAGTGGAACTCCCAGCGCGCAGCGAATTAATAATTCCTGGGCGTATCATAGTGCCCGATGGCACGTTGGAACCAACAAATGATCTCGTTCTTGAGGCATCAGAAAGTTTCCTGAAGTCAGATAGAGCACTAGTAGCCAGGTCTCTGGTCAAATACCAGCCTACTGTTCCGATCCGTATATTGAATACGGCTGATACACCACAGACAATCTACCCGGGTACTTGTGTTGCTAAGGCGACAGAGGGGGAATGCTTACAACAGAAGACAGGCCCGGAGGAAATGGATGAGCAGCGACCAGACATCAAGCAATTGCTGGAACGATCAAAGACTCATTTAAGCGCAGAGGAAACAAGCCAGGCGGAGGAATTATTATTCCGGTACAGAGGTGTTTTTGCCGCCACAAATGCTGACTTCGGACGTACTGACAAAGTCAAACACCAAATAGACACAGGTATCGCGCGGCCTCTCAAACAACCAATGAGGCGCATTCCTGTGCATCAGTCGGAGGAAGTAGACAAACATGTAGAGGATATGTTGGAAAAGGGAGTCATTGAACACTCAACCAGCCCATGGTCCTCTGGTGTGGTATTGGTCAAAAAGAAAGATGGAACCACTCGTTTCTGCGTCGACTATCGTCGCCTTAACGATGTGACTGTCAAGGACGCATATCCGCTGCCGCGGATTGACGACTCGCTTGATAAGTTAGCAGGTTGCCATTGGTTCTCTACGCTGGATCTTTGCTCAGGCTATTGGCAGGTTGCAATGGACCCTAGAGATAAGCCAAAAACAGCATTTACCACCAGAAAGGGCTTGTTTCAATTTCGGGTGATGCCTTTTGGCTTATGCTGCGCACCAGCCACGTTTGAAAGGCTGATGGAATCTGTCTTGGCCGGGTTACAATGGGACATATGTCTGGTTTATTTAGACGATGTGATTGTTTTAGGTAAAACATTCAATGAGATGCTGTTGAACCTTGGGAGAGTGTTTGATAGATTTCAGGCAGCAGGGTTAAAGTTGAAAACCAAGAAGTGTCATCTGTTTGCCAAACGGGTTGAGTTTCTTGGCCACATAATTTCCGACAAGGGGGTAGAGACAGACCCCAAGAAAACAGAGATCGTGAAGAAATGGCCAGAACCCTCAAGTGTAACGGAACTTCGGTCATTCCTGGGCCTGTGCAGTTACTATAGAAGGTTTATTGAAAACTTTGCGGGTATTGCCAAATGCTTGCATAAGCTCACTGAGAAGGGCAAGGCGTTTGACTGGAGCAAGGAATGCCAAGACGCATTTGATACCTTAAAGAACAGATTGGTGACAGCTCCGATTCTTGCACATCCACACTTTGACAAAGAATTTATTCTAGATACTGATGCCAGTAACAATGCTCTGGGAGCCGTATTGTCGCAGCGTGTTGATGGTAAGGAAATGGTCCTTGCATACGCCAGCCGCACATTGACCAAGAGCGAGAGACGGTACTGCGTCACCAGGAAAGAGCTTTTGGCAGTAGTACACTTCGTGAAGTATTTCAGACACTATCTGTACGGTCGAACATTCCTTGTGCGCACGGACCATAGCTCATTACGGTGGCTGCTTAACTTCAAAGATCCGGAGGGCCAACTTGCCCGATGGCTAGAAGTGTTGAGCACCTACGACATGAGAATCGAACATCGGCGTGGAGTCCATCATGGCAATGCTGACGCTCTTAGCCGTATACCATGCAAGCAGTGTGGGTATCGTTCGGATTGGGAGAAACAGTCCCGGGGTGTCGTAAACACCGCAGTAGCTGCCAGCAACAAGAACATTGGACCTCAGTCATCAGAAACATCTTCCGTCATACAACAGCGACAGGCATCCGACAAAGACCTGTGTGTTGTAATAGAATGGCTTAAAGATGGCAAGAAACCATCCTTTGAGGATATCCAGAATCAGAACTTCGTTATCAAATCCCTGTGGTCACAATGGAATCAGCTAGTATTGGATAAAGGTGTTTTATACAGAAGATGGGTCTCAGACAAATCCAATACAACGCTACAAGCGGTAGTACCGCTTGGTGAGAGAAGGGACATACTTCAACAATACCATGACGGTAGAACGGCAGGGCATTTGGGAGTTCGTAAGACTCTCTGTAAGATAAGGCAGGGGTATTACTGGCCCGGTCTGCAAGGGGATACTAGGAGGTATGTTGCCGGCTGTGAAATTTGCACCAGGCGCAAAAATCCAGTTCGGAAGAATAGAGCGCCAATGCAAATAGTCCAGTCAGGTTTCCCGATGGAGCGTATAGCCGTTGATATACTGACTGACTTACCTGAAACAGGAAACGGAAACCGGCATGTGTTAGTAGTTGGTGACTACTATACGAAATGGATGGAATGTTTCGCAATGCCTAACATGGAGACAACCACTATTGCGACTCTGATAGTGGAAGAGGTCATATCAAGGTTCGGCATGCCATACGCGATCCATTCTGATCAAGGCGCTCAGTTTGAGAGCAGGTTATTTGCAGAGATGTGCCAACTCCTTGGTACGAGAAAAACACGTACTTCACCGTATCATCCCCAGAGTGATGGTATGGTGGAAAGGTTCAACAAAACCTTGGTGACAATGCTTAGTGCATTTGTCAACGAGCATCACACAGACTGGGATGAAATGCTGCCGTACGTGACCATGGCATATCGTTCGGTTGAACAAGAAACCACGGGTTGCACTCCAAATTACCTGATGTTAGGGCGAGAAGTAACAACACCACTCGACATACAATATGAGATGCCAGTAGACGACAAATCCATACCTCAGAATGAATGGGTGTGGACACTTCAAGAACGCATGGAAGAAGCACATCGTTTTGTGAGGTTGCATACTGATGGCGAAATGAGGAGGCAGAAGAAATACCATGACCAAAAGGCTTACTGGAACCAGTACAAGCCAAATGACAGTGTTTTTGTCTTCTTTCCAAGAGTCAAACCAGGCAAATCTAGGAAGCTAACGTCCATGTGGCAGGGACCATTTAAGGTGATTGGGACATGCACAGACGTTACATACAAGATACCTTGTGGGTACCGCAGAAAGCCACAGGTTATACATGTGGACCGTATGAGGCGTCATCGGTCACAAGTACTACGCGGCGAGGAGAAAGCTGAAACTTCAAAGCACCAGGCAGATGAGGCTGGGCTTGAGTTATCGGAAGACAAAACCGTTCCAGAATGCCAGGACTTAGCGGAGGACACTGATGTCGATACAGCCGTTGACTCGGGACTAGGACCAGAACATGGTCGCCCGCGTCGCAGCAGACATCCTCCGAGCTGGCACCGCGACTTTGTAGTATAGTCAGCTTATCAGAATATTCTCAACAAGAAGTTGGGGGTTCAGATCCAGTGACAGTAACAAATGACAGTTGTTTAAGGAGCAAGTAGTCCTTGTAGTTAGTTATTGAAATATTATACAATAAAACTTTCACTTATTCATAATTGGTATGTGGGGACACTGATACCCGGAGGCGTGGGTAATGTAACGGAAAGCGAAAGTAGGTCTTTTGGCGGGAAATGGAAAACGAAAGTAGACCTCGTCCGGCAGAAGCTTCAACGTTACGTCCCAGTAAAACATGTAAAAGACATAGATATCTGTAATCACGTGGTACTTTCGTTAGTATAAATACAGGTGAGCTGAGCTGCTCGGGTCCCATTCTGATTCTGATTTCGACGAGTGAAGATCAGGGAACACTAGTAACGTTATACTATAGAATTGCATAGCATTACCATATACATAGGAAACAGTGTGGGCCTGAATAAGGCTGGAATACTAACACACTGTGGGGTTAGCGGATTGACAGGGTTACGGTACTGTACTTATATTATCACAGCGGTGATAAGGAGCCTGACAGTTGACTGTTGGCAGTGCACTGTTGGCAGGTCAGTGTACAGGTAACTCTGGGAGGCTGACCGACGTATAGCTAGCGGCCGGGTTGTTGTGTATATATGTGCGCATACAGGAGCTCGCTGCAAACAGCAGTGAGAACGGCGGTCTGACGGACTGGTGCTGTATGCGTGGTTAACATATACACAGGCTCTAGCAGAGTGCGTATTGCAGCGGTTTTACTAGTAACGCGGTAGCGGCATTCAGAATCCCTGTTGGTAGTAGTATAGATAATTACGTAGTGGTCAGACAACCACTGGATACAATCATACTCATTGTTTTTACGCCCGGGCGGCGTTACGCTCTTATAGCAGAACACATATATGTATATATTGTACTTAGGGTAATATGTAGTAAATATCTCGAATCCCAAGACGTGACTTGGTAACGAACCCCTTACACGTCACACAGACATATCCTAGGGACCAAAATCATAAAGCTCAACTTTATTTATAATTTTAATATTCTAGAGACAGGGGGCAAAGCCGTCACGCAATAATGTATTCTATCCAATATTATAGTATAAACATACATGTCAATGTAATAATGATAATAACGAAACAAAATTCTACGAAAAAAATCCGCAGGGGAGGTCTGGGCTATTTATCTATACAGACCTGGCCTTCAAATGTGTATGAATTGTCCAAGTAAAATAACTGCCCTGGTGACTTCATCTGCAGGATGAATGACGGCCTGCCACTTATCGACGTGGTGACGTTAATGCTGGCGTCGAAGGATGTGTTTGTTATAGGAGTAATTGTACAGTTGCCCATTGTCTTGTCCATGTTGTAGGAAATCCCTAAGTGAGTAAAAATGGTCGTATAACGATTTTTTTTTATCTTACTGAAGTTTTTTCTCTTAATTACTGAGCTTCACTGTAGTCGTGGAAATGCATATAAACTGCTATAGATTCTGTAACATCTAATCCGAATGAACTTCCCTCCATCCGCTTTACTGTTGACACCGTTAAGTATATTTTCATTCGACATATTTAATTCAAATGTTATTAGGTTAGTATGTACTTTCCCTAAAGTAATCCTTAATTAAAAAAAAAAATGTGTATATGTTACTGGCTTTAGTAAATAAACCTGTATTGTTTTTGGCGTTAAATAACATACTGGACCACAAGAAAACCAATATATTGATGCCAGACTTTGCATACCTCCTTCTCGATTGTCCCACTGTTCACCTATATCGAACGGCTTATAAAACTCCTTTGATTCTCGACAGTGATAGTACGCAATATTCATCACTGGGCAGCAGTTTAAAATGTAGATAGATAGACAATACTCACCGGTGTTAAAATCGTGGATTTCGGAAGCCGCGTCGGTGTTGTAGTACGGAGGAGTATTAGGTTGGGGACGGAAGTCGTAACGTACCAGTTTGTACATGTCATCATACCAAACCTAAACAATAATAGAATATGATTGAAGTGTATAACAAAAGCAATCCGGCGAGTAAAGGAAACCGTAAATCAAATACATCACTAAAACCTGTGACAAAACGTGAACGAAATATGGAATCTCGTGGAGACTTTGAAAGAAAGATACCATGCGTTTCGGAAGGGTTAGCGTTTGGGTTATGGTCGTTGACAAAAAACTCTGTTATCGCATTACATCACAAGCTGTCTACATTAATGTAGTTTTCTGTTGTTCAATTATATATAATAAATGAAGTTTTCTTTTGTTCAATGATACCTAGTAAATGTAGTTTTCTGTTGCTCAATAATACCTAGTATATGTACTTTGCTGTTGCTCAATAATACATAATTAAAGTATTTTTCTGTTGCTCAATAATAACTAGTAAATGTGTTTTTGTATTTTACTGTTGATCAACAATACATAATGTATTTTCCTGTTGCTCAGTAATACCTTGTATATGCATTTGCTGTTACTCGATAAAACATAATCAATGTATTTTTCTGTTGCTCAATAATACCTACTAAATGTAATTTTATGCTGCTCAATTATAGCTAGTAAATGTGATTTTGCATTTTCTGTTGCTCGATAAGACATTATTAATGTATTTATTTTCTTTTGCTCAATGATACATATTGTTGTTTTGTAGTTTTCTGCTGTTCAATAGGACAAAATAATAAATGTAGTTTTACAGTGCTCAATAATACCCAGTAATTGTGATTTTGCATTTTTTCTGTTGCTCCATTATACATTATAAATTTATTTTCTTTTGCTCAATAATACCTAGTAAATGTAGGAATGTGGTTTTCTGTTGCTCAGTAAAACATAATAAATGTAGTTTTACGTTGTTCAATAATACATTATTAATGTAATTATGATTTTGTAGCTTTCTGTTGTTCAATAATGCATACATGTATTTTATTTCAATGTTTTGGTATCTTTACATCCTTGTCTCTTGTCGGTAAATACTTGGTTTACAAACGTTTATATTGTTGCGGCAATCTTATTTAAGCGGATTTCATATTAAGATTGATTAATATTAAATACTAATATTAATACTAAATTATGATTGAGCTAATTGTTGAATCTAGATATTGTTTTCTATGGCAAGTAATAGATGTGCGACAATTCATCATCACCTCAACTTATTTCAATCCACTTAATCCAGTTATTCACTCAATTTCAGTTCACCAAATTGATACAGTTGCAGTATATATTTAGGTACTTACGTCCGCCTCTGTTATAGCATTGTTTATAGGGGCTACAATCTCCTCTCTATAAATGTATGCCTTTTTTAAAATCGGAACAGCCCTCGTCTGCTTCCTCCCCGGACACACCACTCCAGGCGGTGTCTGTTGACATATTAGATATAGCAAGTTAATGATACCTTCACATCACTACATACAGAACTAGCTATAGACTGATTGTAAAAAAAAGAGATATCAGTACCGAGATATCAGTAGAGAGATACATATACAGAGATCTCAGTACAGAGATGTCAGTAGATATATCAGTACAGAGATATCAGTAGAGAGATACATATACTGAGATATCAGTACAGAGATACATATACTGAGATATCAGTACAGAGATACATATACAGAGATCTCAGTACAGAGATGTCAGTAGATATATCAGTACAGAGATATCAGTAGAGAGATACATATACTGAGATATCAGTAGAGAGATACATATACTGAGATATCAGTACAGAGATACATATACAGAGATCTCAGTACTGAGATATCAGTAAAGAGATATCAATTCAGAGATACCAGTACAGAGATGTCAGTACAGAGATATCAGTACAGAGATACCAGTACAGAGATATCAGTACAGAGATATCAATACAGAGATACCAGTACAGAGATATCAGTACAAAGATATCAATCAGTACAGAGATATCAGTACAGAGATACCAGTACAGAGATATCAGTACAGACATACCAGTACAGAGATATCAGTACAGAGATATCAGTACAGAGATATCAGTACAAAGATATCAGTACAGATATATCAGTACAGAGATACATATACAGAGGTATCAGTACAGAGATATCAGTACAAAGATATCAGTACAGAGATATCAGTAGAGATATTAGTATAGAGATATCAGTATCGAGATATCAGTACAGAGATATCAGTATCGAGATATCAGTACAGAGATATCAGTACAGAGATACATATAGAGAGATATCAGTAAAGAGATACCAGTACAGATATACCAGTACAGAGATATCAGTACAGACATACCAGTACAGAGATATCAGTACAGAGATACCAGTACAGAGATATCAGTACAGAGATACCAGTACAGAGATATCAATACAGAGATATCAGTACAGAGATACCAGGACAGAGATACCAGTACAGAGATACCAGTACAGAGATATAAATACAGAGATATCACTACAGAGATACATATACATAGATATCAGTACAAAGATATCAATCAGTACAGAGATATCAGTACAGAGATACCAGTACAGAGATATCAGTACAGACATACCAGTACAGAGATATCAGTACAGAGATATCAGTACAGAGATATCAGTACAAAGATATCAGTACAGATATATCAGTACAGAGATACATATACAGAGGTATCAGTACAGAGATATCAGTACAAAGATATCAGTACAGAGATATCAGTAGAGATATTAGTATAGAGATATCAGTATCGAGATATCAGTACAGAGATATCAGTACAGAGATATCAGTACAGAGATACATATAGAGAGATATCAGTAAAGAGATACCAGTACAGATATACCAGTACAGAGATATCAGTACAGACATACCAGTACAGAGATATCAGTACAGAGATACCAGTACAGAGATATCAGTACAGAGATACCAGTACAGATATCAATACAGAGATATCAATACAGAGATATCAGTACAGAGATACCAGTACAGAGATACCAGTACAGAGATATAAATACAGAGATATCACTACAGAGATACATATACATAGATATCAGTACAGAGATATCAGTGCAGAGATATCAGTATAGAGATACCAGGACAGAGATAGCAGTATAGAGATATCAGTGCAGAGATATCAGTACAGAGATATCAATACAGAGATACCAGTACAGAGATATCAGTACAGAGATACCAGTACAGAGATATCAGTACAGAGATATCAGTACAGAGATATCAGTAAAGAGATACATATACAGAGGTATCAGTGCAGAGATATCAGTACAGAGATATAAGTACAGAGATATCAGTGCAGAGATATCAGTATAGAGATACCAGGACAGAGATAGCAGTATAGAGATATCAGTGCAGAGATATCAGTACAGAGATATCAATAGGTAGCAGTGTACAGTAAAAATGCCAAATTCTGAAAAATATGGCACATGCTTTAGATATGTAAACATTGCCAGTTAACCTTACATATAACCTCTAATAAAGTATATATATTTGAAATGTGTACAACATTTGCAATTTTAATAGAGCTCTGAAGGATAAGTAAACTGATATTTTCTGTGATTTTTAGAGCTGTGAATACCATGGTAACAGCTTAAAAAATTCTCAAAAATTGCAAAATATTATGATATTTGACCCAAAATGGCACAATTCTCTAAACAATTTTTTTTCTGAAACCTATTTAAAATTAAATATCTCTATCCCAAAGACAGAATTAATCTTGTTTGGACATATGTTGTAAATTAAGTTTTTCCGCTATCTTACCTTTTCTGTGGGCTTCCATTTTGCGCTGTAGGCCAAACTAAATTTCCTGTGTAAACACACGTTCGGAAAATCCGGATATTTAAAATCCGGAACCAATTTATTGATTTTTGTTTTAATAAATGTGAAGCCTGTATGTACTACTTCATACTGGATATACCAATTATAGTGTACATTTATTTTTTCATTTTTTATACATATCATAATACAGGAGTTATTTGCTTAACAAAAAAATTGCCCATGGCCAGGCTGTCTTACTGTGGTGTGCTACCTTATACATCACTTTTGTTAATTCTAATTTTACTAAAAAGCCCATGAATGTCTAGAATATGTTCCGACGAACAAAATGACATATCAGGTTACTGTGTATCTTTAATAGTCACCGAGTATTGCTGATTTCCCTGAGAGGTGTATTTTGACAACTTTTTCTCCCAATCCAGTAATAAGGGGAGGTAATTTTAAAGATGAAAACTCCCATAATTCTGTATATCTCTTAAATAAAGTTGTGTTTTGAGTTGAATGTGGTACTTTGAGTCTCTGTGCATGTAATCAAGCAAAAAATACTATACAACTATCAAATTTAGCCTTGTAATATGACGTCATAGTTACCATGACGTCATCAGTAACTATGATGTCATCAGATGGTATCTATGACGTCATAAATACTCAATGGTGTCATAATAAATAACCAAATTTCTTTCCAAACCTCAGCTTAGCAACACATGCAATATTCTAACTGATAAATCATGACATGACATCCAAGATTTCAAAATGTCATGCCTATGACATCACAGTCATCTGTTTCCACCCCGGTAATTCAGATATGTACCAATGATCATATGAAAGTGTCCGCTGATCCCATTTTATGCGGAAAATGCTATTTTTTCTGCTTTACCGAAGGAAGTGACAATAATTGACAATATTGTATCAACCGTACACTCCATCAATTGAAATTACATGCTTACCAATGTATAAATAAATTGAAAATAATGGTTTCACCAAATATTTCAAAAAATAACACTTACTGTAATAGTTTCCATGGATACGGGGTAATAAATCAGGTAAAACAAACCAGAATTCAGTCTATATGGTTTGTTAGATACCCAATAAGTTATTTTGGGTTTGTTATAAAACATAGAATATCTTTTCAATTTACACTGACTCATTAACATTATGCTTAATTAACCCACCCTTAAAATGGGTAAATATGCGAGTTACCTCCCTTGATTCCTCTAATATGACAAGCCTGATAATAAACAAGTTTTAAATTGTTTTTATGCATTTTTGAGCAATAATGAACTAAAATGAAGCTTAATCAAGCATAATTAAGCACAATTTCCAAAAAATAACATTTTTCAGCCCTTATAAGGTAGCAGTGTACAGTAAAAATGCCAAATTCTGAAAAATATGGCACATGCTTTAGATATGTAAACATTGCCAGTTAACCTTACATATAACCTCTAATAAAGTATATATATTTGAAATGTGTACAACATTTGCAATTTTAATAGAGCTCTGAAGGATAAGTAAACTGATATTTTCTGTGATTTTTAGAGCTGTGAATACCATGGTAACAGCTTAAAAAATTCTCAAAAATTGCAAAATATTATGATATTTGACCCAAAATGGCACAATTCTCTAAACAATTTTTTTTCTGAAACCTATTTAAAATTAAATATCTCTATCCCAAAGACAGAATTAATCTTGTTTGGACATATGTTGTAAATTAAGTTTTTCCGCTATCTTACCTTTTCTGTGGGCTTCCATTTTGCGCTGTAGGCCAAACTAAATTTCCTGTGTAAACACACGTTCGGAAAATCCGGATATTTAAAATCCGGAACCAATTTATTGATTTTTGTTTTAATAAATGTGAAGCCTGTATGTACTACTTCATACTGGATATACCAATTATAGTGTACATTTATTTTTTCATTTTTTATACATATCATAATACAGGAGTTATTTGCTTAACAAAAAAATTGCCCATGGCCAGGCTGTCTTACTGTGGTGTGCTACCATACAGAGATACCAGTACAGAGATATCAGTACAGAGATACCAGTACAGAGATATCAGTACAGACATATCAGTACAGAGATATCAGTACAGAGATATCAGTGCAGAGATACCAGTACAGAGATATCAATACAGAGATATCAATACAGAGATATCAGTACAGAGATACATATACATAGATATCAGTACAAAGATATCAGTGCAGAGATATCAGTATAGAGATACCAGGACAGAGATAGCAGTATAGAGATATCAGTGCAGAGATATCAGTACAGAGATATCAATACAGAGATACCAGTACAGAGATATCAGTACAGAGATACCAGTACAGAGATATCAGTACAGAGATATCAGTACAGAGATATCAGTAAAGAGATACATATACAGAGGTATCAGTACAGAGATATCAGTACAGAGATATAAGTACAGAGATATCAGTACAGAGATATCAGTACAGAGATATCAGTAAAGAGATACATATACAGAGGTATCAGTACAGAGATATCAGTACAGAGATATAAGTACAGAGATATCAGTACAGAGATATCAGTACAGAGATATCAGTACAGAGATATCAGTAAAGAGATACATATACAGAGGTATCAGTACAGAGATATCAGTACAGAGATATAAGTACAGAGATACATATAGAGAGATATCAGTAAAGAGATACCAGTACAGATATACCAGTACAGAGATATCAGTACAGACATACCAGTACAGAGATATCAGTACAGAGATATCAGTACAGAGATACCAGTACAGAGATATCAGTACAGACATACCAGTACAGAGATATCCGTATAGAGATACCAGTACAGAGAAATCAGTACACAGAGATATCAGTACACAGAGAAATCAGTAGAGATATCAGTACAGAGATATCAGTACAGAGATATCAGTGCAGAGATATCAGTATAGAGATATCAGTACAGAGATATCAGTATAGAGATATCAGTACAGAGAAATCAGTATACAGAGATATCAGTATATATATATCAGTAGAGATATCAGTACAGAGATATCAGTATAGAGATATCAGTACAGAGATATCAGTATAGAGATATCAGTACAGAGATATCAGTATAGAGATATCAGTATAGAGATATCAGTACACAGAGATATCAATAATTGAGATATCAGTATAGAGATATCAGTATAGAGATATCAGTATAGAGATATCAGTACAGAGATATCAGTATAAAGATATCAGTATAAAGATATCAGTACAGAGATATCAATAATTGAGATATCAGTAAGAAAATAAATCAGACTTGGGAAGTGTTTAACAACAACACGGAAATTTACAATTACGAGGACATCATCAAGGACAACGTATGAATATGTATATTAGAATACGTAAACGGTATTTACCAGAAATACGTCACTCGTGGCGTCAATTTCTACTCGGAAGTTTGCATAGTCGTAGAAGTGATGAAATGGTACATAGGTTCCATCAGTCATTTTCTTAGATCCAGTAACCTCTGCTCTAACAGGTATCTGTGGCCATCCGGCTGGGTTTACCCACTGCTGAGCTGATGGTCAACAATGAACCCATGTATGTAAGCTTATACTTAGATTATTATATCATTTGTACAAAACAATACATTTTTATTGGGAACTCAATGTAGAATACGATTTATGAACAACAGGTATAGAATTATTTAAATATTGTATTAATTAACGCAAACAATCTTCTAAAAGGCGAACCAATGTAAAATGTCATTCGTAAAAAACCTGTCTTGCCATGTAAATCATTCCGAAAAGATTGAACTAGTTAACACAAAAATATTCATTATTATAGGATATCCTATATAATATGTCGTTTGTGAAAATCTACTAATTTCCGCAAAACACTCTTCTAATGCAAAACCTCAAGCAAAATACGATTTGTCAGTATCTTTCTTAACATGTGTAATTATGAAAATATTGAACTAATCTGCGTAAAAATATACAGTATAATAGGAGATGTAATATACGATTTGTGAAAACTTTTCTTAATGAATATACAAAATATACAGTATAATAGATGTAATATACGATTTGTGAAAACTTTTCTTAATGAATATACAAAATATACAGTATAATAGATGTAATATACGATTTGTGAAAACTTTTCTTAATGAATATACAAAATATACAGTATAATAGATGTAATATACGATTTGTGAAAACTTTTCTTAATGAATATACAAAATATACAGTATAATAGATGTAATATACGATTTGTGAAAACTTTTCTTAATGAATATACAAAATATACAGTATAATAGATTTAATATACGATTTGTGAACACTTTTCTTAATGAATATACAAAATATACAGTATAATAGGAGATGTAATATACGATTTGTGAAAACTTTTCTTAATGAATATACAAAATATACAGTATAATAGATGTAATATACGATTTGTGAAAACTTTTCTTAATGAATATACAAAATATACAGTATAATAGGAGATGTAATATACGATTTGTGAAAACTTTTCTTAATGAATATACAAAATATACAGTATAATAGATGTAATATACGATTTGTGAAAACTTTTCTTAATGAATATACAAAATATACAGTATAATAGATGTAATATACGATTTGTGAAAACTTTTCTTAATGAATATACAAAATATACAGTATAATAGATTTAATATACGATTTGTGAACACTTTTCTTAATGAATATACAAAATATACAGTATAATAGATTTAATATACGATTTGTGAAAACTTTTCTTAATGAGTATACAAAATATACAGTATAATAGATTTAATATACGATTTGTGAAAACTTTTCTTAATGAGTATACAAAATATACAGTATAAAAGATGTAATATACGATTTGTGAAAACATTTCTTAATGAGTATACAAAATATACAGTATAAAAGATGTAATATACGATTTGTGAAAACTTTTCTTAATGAGTATACAAAATATACATGAGTAAAAAGTATCTTTAAACACGAATTTAGTATAACAGACAGGGCGTGTTATGAAACTTAAACATGCATCATCACCAAACGTTGTGATAAAAAGGTGTTATTATTCAGTGACTCGAAACATGTAAAATGGACACATTAATAAATATACATATACATACTTGTAAAATAGTAATCTAACCAAAAGGTGGCGTTCAAGACAGGCCATTGTGTGCAGGTCCTCCAATGGTCACACTGTATGCCTCGAATCGTACTACGTCCCATGTATATCTACGGAAACAACGCTCTTCAAATTACACAACAAACATCTACGAAAACGAGATTTGATGTTATTAACGTACAATGGACTACTGTTAATATGTTTGTTATTCCTCTATGTCAGGTTTCGCCTTGTGCATAGAGAGGATTTACCGTTTTGTGTTAAAAGATTTAAAGGCGGATCATTCAGTATCGAAATTCTCAAGGACTGAAATCTGTGATACTCATAATAACCAATATATTATTCAGATCATCTAATTTTTCTAATATTCACGGGTTGCTTTTTTTTTAACTGTAGAGATGGTTCTTTTACAGAAATTCTATTTAAAACTATGTATTAGCAAGGAGAGAATACAAATTGCATACCATGAATTCCATAAATATCAAATTAAGAGATAAACATTATAGATTATTTAATGTTTTCCCTGTGATTGGTTTTCGTTCTTTAGACATACCTGATTTGCCTGTAAGAAATGAAGTACTCCGGTTGTAGTGAAAACATGAATTTTGCCACCTTGTTCGTTGTTTCCAAATAGAATGTTATTGCTATCGGCGGTCAAGTTGTCAACCTTACAGGAACCGTCAGCTAGAAAAAAAATGTCAATGTGATTAATTCTGCTAGGCTGCGTCTATTATCAAATGATACTACAAGTACATTATATACATTTTATTACTTTTGCCATCTTTACAATATAAGCTCTTTTTTTTTTTTTTTACAAATATAAGTGTTCTATGCAATGGTCAATTGGCGGTGAGTTGTCTGTAATACAGTTTAATAAAGGATTATTTTTCGGAATCAGCGATACATGTATGGGTAAACTGAAGTCACCTGGTTGATGGTCAGCGTTGGTTTAATATCTTACTATAAACTTTATTGAAGACCAAAGGCATTCTACGAATGTTTGGTGCAGGTGATTAGGATACATTTCAATGGTAGACATTAATCATCAAATAAATGCAACAGCGATATGGCACAGTACTAAATACCAGAATGGCATAGATAAATTCCTAAAAACAATCTTCAATTATTTGATGTATGCGATAACAATTGATATTGTATCTCTGTTGAATCACTGACGTATGACATATAGTTGTCAGATGAAACAGAAACATATAGGGCATTCATCGTATGATGAATGCCATGTATAGTCCATATGGCAAAACTTTTATTATTTCATTTGAAGTGAAAGATATTTCCTTCAGACACGTTGAAGATTGTTAAATTCTGTAAACTTACACATTTTAGCGGTAACCATATTTTAGCGTTTTTCGCACTGGAAGCTTCTCGCTAAATTACAATTGCGCTAATAGCACTTATCTACGTTGGTTTCTCTGACAATCACTGTTGGTGTGCTAATTCATCATTCCGCCAAACTGTTTTAATTTGGTTTTGCGGTAAAATATGAGTGTGTCAAATTACGAACGTTTACAGTATGATATATACTTATAATATATACTTACTTATAATATATACTTATAATATATACTTGAAAGAATGGATGTCTTACGATAGGCGTAGAAGAGCTGGTTATTGGTGTAATCAAAGATAAGTTTGAACTGTTCGCCAGCCTTGTACATGGTAAGAGTGGCCTTGTTGTTATTTCCGTCGTAGTATTCCTCGGCCGACACAGTGTAGTTCTTGTCTTCAAGTGTCGCCTCTATCCTTGTCTGGAAGGTCTGTGGTAGTTGGGGGAATGGCGGGTCTGTTGATGTTTACATAATCATTAACCGATACAGATATGTTATAATCTTATATCTGAACACAAAGCTCTATTCCCTTTCGAAATCACACAGAAGTAAAATTACTGATGGTGAAATTAAGTTTTATTCCAAAAGACACTTTATTGTTATAACTCGATTAACAAGTCATGACAGTAGATGAGAGAAATAAACAACAAAGTAAATATATCGATAAATAGAACAATAGTAATGTGATAATGGAAAAAATGAAAGCAACAAGAGGAGTGTTTGTTACCAGTTGGTGCTGGTGTAGCGCCAGTTGTTGGAGTACAGACGGGACCTTGGCTAAGAACACTGTCAATTATCCTAAGCCACACCATAACCAAGATCCATGCGGATACCTGCAAAAACAACTAGCTGTGTAAAATATATCGAATAACAAACTTTCTATATCTTCCTTTAATCACACTATCAAACGAGGTGCATACTGAGGAAGACAATGAGAAGTTAGAGGTAAAGATTTGTGAAGTCAATTACAATTTCAATTTGTTGATTGACGAAGACTATAGGAATGTGTTATGGTTGCGTTTGGAATATTTCGTTGTAACTGCCGCGGTTCTTAATTTGAAAACGTGATATAATTATGCGAGTTGATATCAATTTACACTCGAGTGTCTTCGATCGCGCATGAAGTGTTTATCGTTTGTAAACATCTACATCAACTTTTCCATTGCTAATATCTGACCCCGTTTCATGATATACAATACCTTCTGCGTCCTCTTACGTGTTATATAACGAAGTAAAACAGGCTATTAATACATCATGTCTACAGATTCGTAAGTTTGCGCCAGTCTTCTGCTCAGGAGATACCGGAAACCATGTTTATATCGTAACACTCGGGAATTTATATTTCTCTTCTAAATACTCTTTCTTTTCCACGCATTTTCCTCTAAGCACTGCCATGCAGGTAAGGATAATAGGATAAGAATTCTATCTGCTGCCCTCAATGCTTGATCGCAAGCGGCGACTAAACTAAACTGGGTCTTATTGTTTCTCTTTTCCCCCCAACAACTGTCAACTTCCTAACGTCCCCCTTTTGACATTCAGTTGAGCGTTCGCCCCTGTGAGGACAGATTTATATCCATTCCCCTGGCTGTAAGATACCAGAGTCTCTATAAAGGGGAGTTGTTCTTGCTTAACACTCAACATTTCGGTGGGACTGGTCCGTCCATTGTCAGTATAATGTGACTGGGTGAGGTGTACTAATGGATACCTTCCGCAGTATACTTCAGTGAGGTAACACTTTAAAGTCGTCACCACACTAGCCAAACACATGCATAAATGACCATATCTGATGATAGAATGTCAAGGGATACAAAATCTTATTGTAATCCAATGGTGTTGAGGGCAACACTGTTCTTGAGAAAGCATATTTTTTATGCTAACAAAATATAAATACACTACTCCTATATAAGGTAGTTGTATAATTTTAAATAAATACTGTTTGATATCGGTTTACATAGTGTTAAATGTCATGTGAATCAGCACATGCATAAACCTATCTATAAGATAGCACTGTGATATCTTTATCAATCTGATACGGCGGAGTGTCGCGAGAGTATCCCATCAGACGATAAGTTATGTAGTATGTATATGTACCGGTCAGATATGGGGGCTATCTAACGCTTACCTAGTACTGTAAATAAATAACGCATATATGTGTTACGTTGTGATATAATCATCAGAAATATGAAGTTATGAAGCATTTACTGATATCAATACTATACAATTACTGACTTTGCATTAGGTCGATACAAGGATTTATCAACTCAACCGAGAAAAGTTATATTCACGGATGCATGAGTTAGTATACTAGCATATAATAGAACAATTGTTAAATTTGCACTAGATAGACAAAATACCTAGAGAACATCAATTTGCAAATGGTGAAATGGCTCCTTGAAGCAAAGGAAATTATCGTATAATGTCGACGAAGAAATATATGTAAATTAATTATTTTATTTATGCTGTACGAAAGTTATTATTTTCAAAAAGTTATGTGTTCGCCGTTTTCGAGAAATCACGAAAACAGATACATTGAAAGCAATAGAGAAATTTTAGTACGTTTTCGAAATAAAAACTTTTGAAAATATACAATACTCATTTTCTGAGTGAATGTGTGTCAACTGGATATTTAACAAGCCGGAAATTTTGCTTCAGTCTTGACACAGGGGTTCGTTACAAATAATATAATATATGGGGTGGTACATATAAACTTATATGTAAGACCCATGTGATACATAACGTCTAGACGAGATGATTGTGTCCAGGCATAGGTTCCTGACGCATGAGATAGGTCAATGATATGTAATATCAGAGATATAGGGCCTATGTATTACATATTAGTTACCGATCTCATGTGTCAAGAACCTGTGGTCCAAGCATATTATGGACATTATAAATCGTACCTAGCTAAAGTGTGCTGTAAAGGAACGGTAACTCTGTGTTCGAGAATAGTTCATCTTACATTTTATATGGATGCTGTGGACACAGAGTTTTCGTCCTTGTGAAGGCAATATTTCATTATAAAAACAACAGAGAATACCAACATAAAAACTAAACCCTAATTATAGCTCAACAACGTTAAAACAAGGGCAAAATAATAACAAAAATACAGATCTACCATGGCGACCCTAGGAAACGTACAAGGAGAATAAGACCATGATTTCTACTTCATCGGAGACATCCACCAAACTAATGTACGTCATACTTACCATAATTACAATGCGATGTCTCGACACGTGCATAAGAAAAAAATGAACTTCAATATATTGTTCCGTTAGATATTGGAATGAAAAATCAAGTTTTATCTCATGAGAGAAAAATGTTTTGGGTGAAAGATTGAGTAATCAATTATCAAATACAACTGTCCTATATCAGGAAACAGCTGAATCAGTGTTTGGGTTGGATATTCGTTTAATACGCATTGTTTAGCCCACACAACTGTGTGCTTAAGTCAGATTCACCCGACAACGACTAAGCGAATACTTTATGTTAACTTAATTTGTTTGAAAATTATGACAAGTTGCAATGCATACAACGTACCATTAAGTTTTTTGGTTGACAATTTAGTGGTGTAAAGACATTGCCAACGCCATTTCAAACGCAATAGCGGATTCAGCAGCCATTTATACAGTACTCTAGTCCCACAAGTGATTTTTACCGCTCTGCAGACTGAGAGTCAGTCGAGTTACCCAAGATAGCACCATTCTTCCGTAAGCGATATTTGTGTAGCCGCGATATCACGTAGTAACAGTAACGATTCAAATGTTAAGAAACATCAACAATAATGTGAAATCCCAATTAATATACACTTATATGTAGTAAGTATGTTCAGAAACATCAGCAATAATGTGAAATCCCAATTAATATACACTTATATGTAGTAAGTATGTTCAGAAACATCAGCAATGATGTGAAATTCCAATTAATATACACGTATATATGTTAATGTAGTTAGTATGTTAAGAAACATCAACAATGATGTGAAATTTCAACTAATATGCACTATATGTAGTTAGTATGTTAAGAAACACCGAACGTAACATTGCATTGAAACCAATACAATCTATTAAGATTACCAGTTGATAGAGTATGTAAGGAACAATTAACATTAATTAATGTCGACGGAGTTAAAACAAACTTTAGTAGACTATAAAGTAGTGTCACCTGTAGCTTTACCTCTAGTCTGACATTTGTTGTTACAGGCCTACGGGGAGGTGGGGGAGTGGGGTGTAGGTATTTCTACTGAACTGGGTTGGACACGCTGAATGAAACTGTAGCATTTACTTCGAGAGGTAATGTTGAACTGGGTCGAACATGTTTAATGGAAAAGGGTAACATTTATTTACCGTGATTGCTTACGTTTAATGCATTACAAAACACCAACTTCCATTGAGACGCATGGCTAATATATCTTGATTGGTAACTTTATACTTTAGTTTGCCGTCAAACAAATATAATTTCATTCTCAGATTTTCGTACACTATCACACTTCAGTGCGTAAATATTTCGTCGATTCGATTTAAATATATTCAATACACCAAACAAAGTAGAAGTATATGAGGTATTGCCTCAACAGAATGATGTATGATAATACAGTTGTATCATTGATGTTACGGCATTGCGGGACGGGATATAGTCACATGAAATATTTGTTTGCGTTTAATTTTCAAATTGTCATTTTCAAAAGTTTCTATCCTTGATGTAGTTTTTACTATGTTGCAATATGATATTCCATAGCATATATCTGAACACAAATAGAAAACCATCACGAAATCGTGAATTATAGGCGAACACACGGGAATCAATTGAAATAATTACATAAAAGTGTTAAGCAAGCCTCTATCGATTATAAACAACAACATATAGTTTTACACATTTCTTTGATATTGATAAACGCAGAGGAATTTACATAATTTGGCATGTTATAATCAACATATACAGTGTTTTATATGGTTTAACGATGTAAAGGACTTACCGGCGCCATTTTGAAGAACAGAGCAGCCCACTGCGATGAATGAGCCTGGACTATGGAACGTCCAAAGTATCAACTAATGTTCAGTTAACCACGTTATCCACCCGGTACCGTTATCACAACTGTCCCAGTTATTGTGGAGATATCGACATACGTGTTATCTAGTCTTTGTTCCAGTGTATATCATATATAACGTTACGTACAAATAACTGTTACCAGTCTGTACATTTATACGTCCCGAAATATCCCGTCAAATCACAAGAACGGGGGTGGGAAGTTACACTTATCTTCGAGTCCCATTCATATTTCTTAGTTAAAAAAGAGAGAATTTGTGCTGATTATTACATTATTTGATTGTTCTAGGCCGAATAGAAATAAACAAATAACTAATTTTAGTAGTAAAGGAATAAAAGAGAGGGATGACCTAATCTGAACAATACATCTAATCAGAGACGTGTATATCAAGTCTCCGATCTAATCCTTGATATTAGCGCTGGCTTGTAGATTGGACATAATGCGTTTCAATTATACTTATGATATAAGTTAAGTTAAGTTTATTTCTGGTTCAGGACGTTTTAAGTCCTCTATACCAGACTCAAAATAATACATAATACAGATTGATACAGGATTTCTGTCCGGTCTGGTGTACATTGTTTTTATGATTTAATTGATGCTTTGTAGTTAAAGAAAAGTTCTTGGTTTTTCCAGTGATCGTCTAGCTTGTTTTCGAAGGAGTTTACATTTGATGCTGATATAACATGTTCGGGTAATTCGTTCCAGATTGACACTGTTCTGTTTGAAAAGTAGTTTTTTCAGTAAGCGTATTATATCATTTTTAGTAAGGGTGTACTGTATCATGCAAAATGTATCTACCAAGTCCATCAAGAGATTCTATAATGCTTCTTATAGATTTGTCAAATGCCATCAGCGCATGTGTACCATTAAAATAGATATGATATTTCACAGAAGATAAAAAAAAGTTTTGGGTATACAAAAATCAAATTGCAAAATAAAATAACATTGGTATGCAAAGCAGTGTGCTTTTCTAATTAATTCAAATTATAAATAGATGCAAATACTCTTTAATACATTAAATTTGTGTGTGTGTTTTTAATACAATTACAGGATATTAAAATGCGGCACAGATCATATTTATATTGTAAAGTGGTATACTATTTATTTATACTGTGGTGTTTATTAGTATATAGGTCTCTGTCTTTACTAAGAAACCTTAAGAATTGTTTCGTTGGTTCCCTTATACATGGGGGCCTGATCGTTTTTAAATGTAATCTTCCAGGCATATATCTTGATGGACCTGAAGATGTTAATACGTGTCTTGAAAGTCTTTGTCAGACCTGAAGATGTTAATACGTGTCTTGAAAGTCTTTGTCAAATGTCGTCTTAAAGCAACAAAAAATCACCAGGTCCGTCCTTATTTCGGTCCAACCGTCGCGATGTCTCTACTCTAATTCAAACACCTCCGTGAGAGTGAATTAAGCGCGGGAGATGCTTAAGTCACGTGACTTAGTACAGTGTTATGGCGTCAAAGGGGAAAAAGTACGGTCACATCTACCTCGGAGAATGAATGAAAATAGTGATGACAAGTAACTTCGACCCCCAAAAGCTAGGTTGTACTCGTATGCTTAGCATTTATTCATATTTTATCTTGTTTCAATACTGAGTTACCGCCAGAATTTCAGCAATGACCGGTTTGACAGTTGGCACTCGCGTTGCGGCCGTATTCACCCACGTGGAATTCTCGGGCAACGAGTGTTGTGGTTATTGTCAACTCTGTGACAGTGCGACTGTTGATGATCTGGCTGAAAAGGTTGAAATTTCAGCTGGAAAAGCACCTTACGTCTCATCTTTAAACAGAGGTGATATTGTTTTGGCTCTTTACAGCGAAGATGGGGTGTGGTATCGAGCAAGAATCGAGAGTATGGACGGAAGCGTTGCTTCTGTATTTTTCATTGACTATGGGAATAAAGAGAAAATAAACAACTCGGACATTAAAGTGGCAGTAGATGAATTGCAGACTATACAAGGGTTAGCTACAAAATGTGAACTGGTGGACATATTGCCAAACGGAAATACGTGGACAGATTCTGAAACGGAGCAGTTACATGCTCAACTGGTTGGTTTCGAATTCACTGTCGAGGTTTTGGGATCAAGCAGGTCAACATCACAGAATGGGGTAGCCTTAAGACTTTATAGTGATACAGGACTTTTCAAACATGGAAAAGAGCAAACAACCAAATCCAAAAGCACGAAATCTTCCTCTGTAATTGAGCTCCAAATAGGCATGCAATATAATGCATATTTATCATATGTTGACAGTGCTAATAAATTCTGGATTCAGCTTGTTGACCGAGAACATGAGTTGAATGATCTAATGACTAGTCTTGCAGATTCCGCTGCGGGTGGAGCAGAGAAACTTGATTATGTGTCTGCAGGAAAACTTTGTATGGCTTTCTACAGTGAAGACCAGGCACCATACCGATCATCCATTCTTACTGTCAACGGAAACACTAGTTTGGTTCAGTTTGTTGATTATGGAAATTCAGAATCAAAAGATGTTTCAGAACTTCTGAAACTGCCACAGCACTTTCAGGGATTACCTGCAATGAGTATAAAGTGCTGCTACAAAAGAACTAAAGTTGACAATAACACACTGGAAGAAAAATTGCAGGAATTGACAGAGTCAGATGGTGTTCTTGTACGAGTGTTGGGTCGAACAGATGATGTGTACAATGTAGAAATTGACAAAATAGAAAATATTTCTTCAACTTCAGCCTCACCACAGGTAAACGGTCAGCATTTTATTCCTATGGAATTGGATAGCACCAAGGTGTATGATGTTTGTCTATCATGTGTTGAACACCCTGGCAAATTTTTTATACAGTTGTTAGAAAATGGACCAGAATTGGATCAGGTAATGGTCAGACTCACCCGAGAGTTCAATTCCAACACTTCAGCACCTTCCCTTTCTGCTGGTACTGCCTGTATAGGACAGTTAAGTGATGACCAACACTACAGGTGTGTGATACAGGCTGTGTCTGGAGAAAATGCTCAGGTTCACACGGTAGACTTTGGGTTTAACGAGAACATTACAGTAAATAGGTTACGTGCCATGTCGCCCATTTTCCTGGATGTGCCATGTTATGCAACAGAGTGTACAGTTGATGTGACCAAAACCCAAGATAAGTTCTGGTCTCGGACAGAGATAGATACACTAAAAGGCTTTGAAAGTAAAGTGTCGCTAGTAGCTAAAGTGACAACACGCAGAAGTAATCTTTATCAGTTGGATTTGTATGACACACGAGATAGAGATGAGGACCGTTACGTCAATGCTGAGATGTTAGGTGTTGGCAAATCTGCTCAAAAGGCACATACCATCAAAATGGAAACGAGGAGAGCAGAGCCTTCCGCAGCCGCAAACACTGCTGTGCCCATCCCCCCACCAGAAGTCGCAACAGGCAGTCAAGAGCTGATCTGCGTCACGGCAGTCAAAGCACCTAACATAGTGTATGGACAACTTACCAAGACAGACGCCAAGAAAATTGAGTCACTGCAGATCAAGTTGAATGAAAAATATGATCATATGACTGCTGGAGAAATGATTCTTTCTGATTCTTCAGTTGGAGTGTCTTGTACGACACGTTACAGTGATGGGGGATGGTATCGAGCTCTGATTACACAGAAACGGGGGAATTCTGTATCCATAGCTTTTGCCGATTTTGGGGATGAGACCATCACACAATCATTAGAGTTAAAACAAATGCTTCCCGAGTTTGGCATTCTTTCACAGCAATGTATCCTGTGTCATTTTCCCAGAGCTTCACCTTCCAACAGCAAAGAGATGACTGAGAAACTCCTGCTCAACAAAGTCATAGAAGTGAAATTGATAACCAAAAAAGGTTTGTTATAAAAAAAAACGGAGAAAATTAATTAAAATTAGTTCCTAAGTTATCATTTAATACATTTCTTCAGCGTAATATATTAAAAAGATTGAACCTTTGAAATTGTAATTGTCAGCCTTATTCAGCTGTGCAGGAATTTAATTTGAATTTAAACGTTGAAAAAAAATATGATATTCAAATATTTCTGAACTTCAAATGACACGAATCAGCTGAAATTTATGACACTGTATTTAGAATATACCTTGCATGCAATATAGATGTAATATATATATCACAGATGGAGTATACCCGATGTATGAGGTGGAATTAACCAGCAATATACGGAACCAGGGACTTGCTGGAAAGCTTGAAGGAAGCTCGATGGGCTCAAAACAACCACCAAGACTACCCAAATCTGTAGCAGTTAATAAAGAAGCTAGGTATTACTGGTCAATGAAGAATTTTTCATTGTTCGTTTCATTTCTGCAACATGTAGCATGCCAGAAATTATAATGTTTTGATTTCTTCATTTAAATTTATTCAATCCCATCGTAATGTTTTAAGAAATTTTTAAACTGAAATTAAAAGCATTTAAAAAAAAAAAAAATCTTTGAAAATAAATTGTGAAAAATTAATGCAGTTGTCAACCTTTTCATAAAAAATTATTTAATTTCCTGAAGAGATTTTTTATTTTATATTTTACTGTTGCTGAAACTTTAAACTTTTGGAGAACAGATTTTTCTCATTTGTTTTATTTTCCACAGAGTAAAGACGCTGAATAGAGGAGATGGCTATAGCTTTTTACAAGTTGATTCAGGATGTTCCGAGGAAGTAATGGTCACTCATGTAGTAGATCCACAGCATTTCCATGTCCAGGTGACCAGTATGGCCAAACAGTTGGACACAATGATGGACAAATTACAGGCACATTATGCCAGCATAACAGATATGGAAGAGACCCTACTGAGCCCCTACCTTGGACAACCGTGCATCGCCAAGTACACAGATGACAATAGCTGGTACAGGGCGAAGGTTTCAGGTTTGTAGACCAGTTGGAAGAAACTGGTGCAGCATTATTACCCATGAACCAATAATTATACCCCTAGTAACGAAGTTAGGGGCGGTATACTGGAATAGGCCTGTCCGTCCGTCATCCCATAATTTTGTCAGGACAACCCCTACTAAAGTACTGTTCCAATTTCAACAAAACTTGGCATGTATAATCAGTACAACATGTAGTTGTGCATTCCAACATTTTTTTTTCAATGAAAATGCATTTTTCAAAATGGCCACCGACTTCTGATTGGTTGAGGCTTGTCTGGACAACCCCTACTAAATTACTGTTCCAATTTCAACAGAAATTGGCATGTATAATCAGTACAACATGTAGTTGTGCATCCTGACTTTTTTTTACGCCCACGGGGTATTAGTTATCTCTTGGGATACAGCTCTAGTTAAATATAGCTCTGTCCTGCCTTTATCTTATAACTGGCTTGTTCTGATTTCGCATATGGGCATATGGCCATGTCATAAAGGTTTTGTAAGACACATACAAGTGTGATATCGCGGACATCCAGCTGGACCTTGATTTCTAGCAATATCAGAAGTCTAATCACTAGTGTTGGGACGATTATCGATTATAATCCATAATTGATTGTTTCTTGTCCTGGTAGCGACTATCGATTATGAAAGCTAACAATCAATTATATAGGACGGGAGGTAACTCATACATAACTACATGTACTATCATTATCAAGTGAATATAACACATCATATCCCAAAAAGAAATACGTTATTAACAGTTTTAGAACTGTTTTTCTTAATTGAAAACAATTGTGATTTCCTTATTATGAAACGGTTGTAACGTAGTTGGTTTTGGTCCATCGGCGGTTGATTTGGTACATTGAAAACAAAAGTAACAAAAATTATTCCGAACCTTTCGAAGGTACTTCCGCTGTAAAATAAAATGGACGCGGTTGCCCTAATCTATCCCTATCCTGGCGGCAAAGCCCGGTCGCGGGTTTAGACCAATTTCGGGTTCTATAAAATAAGAGAAGGGGGGGCAACCAAAGAAAATCTGGATATGACGAAGGCGATATGCAAACTGTGCAGGCGGTCATATGCCAACAAAGGTTAGACTATTGTTACTCAATACTGGGTCATAGTCATTAAACATGCAAATATATTAAAGGTTGTGTTTTGAAGATTTTTCCAATAAATTTACATTTATCTATTAGAGTAAATTAATTTGTGTTTCTTTATGTTACAGGCTTACTGAATAATGGTCGGGCAGAAGTAACTTTTGTGGACTATGGTAACACAGAATGCCTACAGAGGGAGACACTAAAGATTGCCAGCCAGGAGTTCATGGAGCTCCCTGCACAGGCAATATTTTGTGGCCTGTCAGGTAAGCACTTTAAACCAAAATGATTTGTAGAAAATATGTTTAGTGGTATTTATTACCGCAAATGTTTACATTGTCAGCCTGCTTGTCCTTGCCCTTGGTATATCTTGTATTATGTCATTTAAAGAACTGTATTTTCATTTTAGTCCCCAAATAATAAAATCTCAAAATTTCATGTCAAGCTCATCTTGAACAGTACTGGAGGGATATTCCTCAAACTTCAAGTGTTGGTTGAGAAATTAATCAATTATTTCAATATTTCATATTTGAAAAAATTGCAGTTTACTCATGAAAAAGTCTTTTTCAATTCACCAATTTCCTTCCCAAAATGAGACAAAAAGGCCCCATCACAAACCAGTGAGGAAAACCCCTGCATTCCCATTGAGAGAAATAGGGGTGTCACGTTAACTGAAAGGACGGTTAACCGCAGTTCATAAGCTCACGGTTCGGTTCGGTTTGCTGTTTGTGAATTTCGGTTCGGTTCTGAATAAGTCGGTCATTATCGTCCGTATTGTAGCAAAGGCGTGTGCTTTTGTGTTATATGATTGATATCTTTAACGATACACGCCTTTGACTATTAACTATGTAGTCGCGCATTCGCAATGAAAAACACGACTGTATTGGTTAGGATTGTTTACCTGACACAGATGGCGGCCAAACTTAAATCAGCTGTGTGGGAATATTTCAATTTTATTAACAAGGATGGTGTTGTCTGCATTGACTGGACAGTGGTCCCTGTGCTTATGTTGTTGCTCACAGTATTAATGTTTTACAGTTTGTTTAACAATTTATTTAAATATTTTCTAATCTAGTCAGTAGTCAACAAATGACGCAGTGGCAGTCTGGCAGAAAGTCAAAGATTTTGTCTTTTTTCTTTAAAATTCAATAATGAATACCTTGAGATGAAGTTTTGTAATGTTTTTTTACTGTTTTATTATTTGTTAGCATATTAAAAGTTATTTTAATGCCCATATGTTCTTTTTAAGTTCTTGTTTAAGATATGAAAAACAAAGATTACAAGGTTGCCTGAACCAAACCGAAATAACCGAAAACCGACAAAAAAAATGAGAACCAAACCGAACCGAAAAAGTCTGAACCTGACACCCCTAGAGAGAAATGTGTAATTTTTTCAAATTCCTAATTTAGACCTTTAGTAAAAAAAAATAACAGCTTAATACCAAGTCTGAAAATGGTGATGTAAAAAAAAAATATTTTGTGAAAATTCAAATCGCCCTGCGTTTATCATCCGTCTGTCCGCAAAACATCCTTGTTATTTTCTGAAAAGTACTGCAGAGATATTCCTCAATCTTCATACTTAGGTTACCCTTGGTCCTTGGTTGTGCCAATTCAATTTCTATTTTTGATCTGAAATGGCCGACAGGTGGCCATCCAGGATTTTGGGAAATAAAGATAATATCACTATTTCTTAGTTTTAAAGGGATATTTCTCAAACTGCATGTGTAGGTTCTCCTTGTTCCCTAGTTGTTCCAATTCAATTTTGATTTTTAATGTCTGGTTGCATTTGGCATCTGCCATTATAGTCGTGGTGGGTAAATTTTGTTAGTCACACTTTTGTTTCCGACTAACAACTTCTCTTTTCTGTAATACAAATGATATATATCCGCAGCCTAATATAGTTCCTATTTTAACAGCAGCATACATGCCATATTTTCAGGAGACCAATAAGGGAGATTGATGATTATTTTAAGGGAGTTTTGCCTAAAATAAGGGAGATTTGTGCGCGACATGAATATCAACATTTTTACTCAATTTATGCATTTTTAGCGAATGTTGACAGAAAGAATGACTGTTCACTGTTCAATGGTTTACTGGATGTCCTGATAACAGTAACACTATTGTAATGTCATAGATACAAATTTTAATGATGTGATGATAATTAACTGTTGAAATTGGCCAGTCCTGGAGGAAAATGAGTTGTATGATAAACGGAATCTTACACTTGTGTCAAATCAGTAAACTTGTTAGATAATTTAGTGTCTCGCCTGAATGTTTGTAACATATCAAATTATTGAACTCATTTGATCGTATATCATCGCCATTCATTTGGTTCCTCTAAATGTCTTAAATGTTTATTTTCTAAATTTTTCTCAATTTTTCTCCGAGTTTGATTTGTTTATTGTTACTCAATACTGGGTCATAGTCATTAAACATGCAAATATATTAAAGGTTGTGTTTTGATGATGTTTGTAGACATATATAAGATTTACCAATAAATTTACACTTATCTATTAGAGTAAATTAATTCGTGTTTCTTTATGCTACAGGCTTACTGAATAATGGTCGGGCAGAAGTAACTTTTGTGGACTATGGTAACACAGAATGCCTACAGAGGGAGACACTAAAGATTGCCAGCCAGGAGTTCATGGAGCTCCCTGCACAGGCAATATTTTGTGGCCTGTCAGGTAAGCACTTTAAACCAAAATGATTTGTAGAAATTATGTTTAGTGGTATTTATTACCGCAAATGTTTACATTGTCAGCCTGCTTGTCCTTGCCCTTGGTATATCTTGTATTATGTCATTTAAAGAACTGAATTTTCATTTTAGTCCCCAAATAATAAAATCTGTCAAAATTTCATGTCAAGCTCATCTTGAACAGTACTGGAGGGATATTCCTCAAACTTCAAGTGTTGGTTGAGAAATTAATCAATTATTTCAATATTTCATATTTGAAAAAAATTGCAGTTTACTCATGAAAAACTCTTTTTTCAATTCACCAATTTCCTTCCCAAAATGAGACAAAAAGGCCCCATCACAAACCAGTGAGGAAAACCCCTGCATTCCCATTGAGAGAAATAGGGGTGTCACGGTTAACCGAAAGGACGGTTAACTGCGGTTCATAAGCTCACGGTTCGGTTCGGTTTGCTGTTTGTGAATTTCGGTTCGGTTCTGAATAAGTCAGTCGTTATCGTCCGCATTGTAGCAAAGGCGTGTGCTTTTGTGTTATATGATTGATATCTTTAACGATACACGCCTTTGACTATTAACTATGTAGTCGCGCATTCGCAATGAAAAACACGACTGTATTGGTTAGGATTGTTTACCTGACACAGATGGCGGACAAACTTAAATCAGCTATGTGGGAATATTTCAATTTTATTAACAAGGATGGCGTTGTCTGCATTGACTGGACAGTGGTCCCTGTGCTGATGTTGTTGCTCACAGTATTAATGTTTTACAGTTTGTTTAACAATTTATTTAAATATTTTCTAAGGCCAAATAAAATTAATTTCTTGTTTCTCAGGCCCGCCCGCATCCAATATGAACCACCCGCACCACTCACTTTTTATTGAAATCAAAAAAATAAAAACGTCCGCGCCGAAAAATAAATTCCGGAAAAAAATCCGACGTTGGTTGCCGCAATATCCGGAACTTGCCCGATCCGTGTTTTAGAATCTCCCAAATCAGATCATTGAAACGTTTGTTTATCTTTTAGAAGCTTGATTTTTCGATTGCACATGGTAGCAATGATTTCCATTCAAATATCTTTTTCTGGCAGTGTTATTTTACCCTGGACAATCATATCAAATTATAGCGACACTTGTTCGTTTGGCGAACTTTACAAGGGTCTGCGCGATGGATCGCTTGGTCCCGACGACTGGTCGTTTCCGCCAAAATTCATGGACCATGATGTTTCGGCCGCGATCGGCAAACGGAAAGCTGATGTTTTTGTTAAAGTAATGATCGATGTCTTTGAAGGTAAACGAAGCAACAAAACTGTTTGGACATTATGTAAGAACCAAATCTGAAAACATAGGGAGTTCCTGATCACTTGTGTACATCTGGTGAACATTGAACATAAAATTGTATTTCAATTGTTTTTCAATTTAAATTGCAAGTTTAATACCAGAAAATAAAGACAATAGTTTAAAATTAAGATTTCTTTATTCATTTTATGCATTTAACAATTGACACAATTTCAAATCACATGATTCATGTATATGTATCATTATGTGACTGAGAGAAAAAAATAAAAAAAGTCCCTCCCTCATCACATTTTTAGGTATTAAAAAAAAAAAAAAAAAGTCTCCCTCCCTCATCCTTTTTTGGAAAAATGTGCCTGAGAAACAAGACATTAATTTTGTTTGGCCTAATCTAGTCAGTAGTCAACAAATGACGCAGTGGCAGAAAGTCAGAGATTTTGTCTTTTTTCTTTAAAATTCAATAATGAATACCTTGAGATGAAGTTTTGTGATGTTTTTTTTACTGTTTTATTATTTGTTAGCATATTAAAAGTTATTTTAATGCCCATATGTTCTTTTTAAGTTCTTGTTTAAGATATGAAAAGCAAAGATTACAAGGTTGCCTGAACCAAACCGAAATAACCGAAAACCGACAAAAAAAATGAGAACCGAACCGAAAAAAGTCTGAACCGTGACACCCCTAGAGAGAAATGTGTAATTTTTCCCAATTTCCTTTTTTCAAATTCCTAATTCAGACCTGTAGTAAAAAAAAAATAACAGCTTAATACCAAGTCTGAAAATGGTGATGTAAAAAAAAGATGTTTTGTGAAAATTCAAATTGCCCTGCATTTATCATCCGTCTGTCCGCAAAACATCCTTGTTATTTTCTGAAAAGTACTGCAGAGATATTCCTCAATCTTCATGCTTAGGTTACCCTTGGTCCTTGGTTGTGCCAATTCAATTTCTATTTTTGAACTGAAATGGCCGACAGGTGGCCATCCAGGATTTTGGGAAATAAAGATAATATCACTATTTCTTAGTTTTAAAGGGATATTTCTCTCTAACTGCATGTGTAGGTTCTCCTTGTTCCCTAGTTGTTCCAATTCAATTTTGATTTTTAATGTCTGGTTGCCTTTGGCACCTGCCGTTATAGTCGTGGTGGGTAAATTTTGTTAGTCACACTTTTGTTTCCAACTAACAACTTCTCCTTTCTGTAATACAAATGATATATATCCGCAGCCTAATATAGTTCCTATTTTAACAGCAGCATACATGCCATATTTTCAGGAGACCAATAAGGGAGATTGATGATTATTTGAAGGGAGTTTTGCCTAAAATAAGGGAGATTTGTGCGCGACATGAATATCAACATTTTTACTCAATTTTAAAGCAATAAACTAATTTTAAAAGTGATAAAGAATATTTATATTTATTTTGGATATTAATCATATTGTATATGCAAACAACAAAAAGCTGTATAAGGTAAAAAATGCAATAAGTATACATTCAGATTATGATGATATGAAATTATTTTTTGATTTTTTTTATGTAACACAAAAAGTTTCACAGCTTTATGCATATTACATAACAGCATTTGAAAAGGGTATATTATCATTACATGTAGCTAAAGATTAAGACAAGCAAGTTAATCATTTATCAGTTTGGATTTTCTTAAAATTAGAAAGCTTGATCCACTCTGAGGGAACACATCAGTTGTAGAAATCACCATGAAATTTCCTGTGGGATCCCTAATGTTGGACCATTTAAATGTAAAAATATTCCAAGTGTACAAGTGTATACATGAAGTCATGAGAACTGAAGATGTTCATGTTAGGAGACTGCAGTAAATCTTATCATGATCATTCTAGATTTTGTATATTGTCTCTGTCATGGATGGTACAGTCATTGTAAACATCATGATTGACCACTACGACCAACAGATGTGCTAATTTTGATAGTTTTCTAAAAGAAAATATCGGGATTTCATCTTGCTATCACTGATCCACGATACACATCTTATATGAAAAACACGATACACATGTTATATGAAAAACACGTGTGATTTTACGTCTGACCAGGCTCTGTATCAATTACCATAATCAAAGTATGGTCCTAAAAGAAAACAATAATTCAAGTCTGTAAGCGACTTGCCTTTATTTCATGGTGATAGATATTCTAGATCAAACATTACACTAGCCAGAGCTTCGTGTGAAAGCCATGTCCAACAGGTGCCATTTTGATTGAGTGATCACGTGAACAGATGGATCACGTGATCGCTAAATTTAGCCAAATCTCATTAAATCTCGCGAGAAAAACTACTGAATTGTAAACAAAAATGGCATCGGCAAAAACACCGGACGGAATTACAAAATACGGGAATTTGGGCTCTCCTCCCGGAGGAAATAAATGACTTGAAAATAAGGGAGATTTTGTCTCACGCCGGGAGGTATGGCATGTATGCAGCAGTTATTGACATGATTTAACTGATGGTTCCTGTGTTTATTGCAATGATTTAAAATTGAAATCTGAATGTTTGGTGTTTTAGATTATAGATATAAACATTTTCCTCATCAGTAAATGCAATTTTGTTGGCGTATGGTTACGTAGTTCTGTCTCAATCCTGCCTTGAAAACGAAAGTAAAAAAAATCAGTTTGTCATGGAAATTTACATGCGTCCACAGAGAAACTATCCACATGTCTAAGACTTGTATGTTCATCCTGAGTTCATATGCAGGAACATTTCATATAAGCCTGAAACCAACCGTGTTTACGTAGTCAAATGTTTGCAATTCTATAAATAGTTTTGCAGCTAAACATTCCACGGGATAACACTTCAGCTGTCACATGATTAATCACGTGATCATCACTTATCGGCCAAAATGGCGGTTATGTCTAATGTAACTAAACCAGCGACCGTTTGCAGTTTCATATTTATTTGTATGTCGCTAGAATACGCAACAAATATCAACAGGAATTGAGGACAAGTTGTAACAAACTACATTGCCTTTTTTCATGAGGATTTTATAAAATAAGATTATTATTTGTTTATTTGAAAAGAATCTAAAGATTATGATCCGTGACTGATGTACTGGCATCTTGTTTGTCAAAACTGTATGCGTATATATGTCTCATCGGACAGCGTGACCGACAGCTCGACCGTAGTTTTCTATTGGAGATGAAATATTTGTATTTTCGATGTTACTAGGGGTCATAAAATAGATGTTTGCTAAGCCTAAATAACATCTTATAATATAAATAAAAAAACTTAGGCTGTGTACATCTTGGATTTTTCTCTTCATGTTGTACATAACTGTTAATGACTGATTTGTCCTTCAGTTGATTTTTTTCAAAGTTTACAAGCAGCTTTGCTGGTTCAGAAGTATATCGATAATCTTTCACAAACATGAAAAAATGAATAAATATATGTGTTTTTTTTACTGACACAAATAAAAGTAATTTTTTAACTGATTAACAGTAAAAAAATGTAAGAAATACATTTTTGAAATTTATATTAAACAAAGAGGGACATTTCCAGAATGTTGCATTTTGAGGATTTCCATTGTAACAAAGCATATGCACTGTTGAAAAATGAACATGAACATTTGAAATCATGAACAAAAACATCCTGAGAAGTTATGATTCTGACAAATTGTAATAAAGACTTAAGATTAACCTGTATTTCACGTAATAATTGTAAAAGGACTTTTGGAGGGCAGTGTATATAACTATTATAATTTCACATCTGGTAGAGGATTGTAATTTGCCAAATTGTCTTGTTTCAGATGTCAGAGCTTTTTCTCACTGGTTTGGGATGGGGCCTTTTTGTCTCATTTTGGGGAAAAAAATGGTGAATTGGGAAAGATTTTTCCAGGAGTAAACTGCAAATTTTGGGAATTTGGATTAAATATGTAATAATTTCAATTGGGACGGGGGCCCATTAACGGCCCCAAAAAGCCCTCAGAAAAAGCCCTGGATGTCCCCCATTTTCATTTACAATCACACAATTCATGTGTTTTCATGTTTCCAGGTGTGAAGGCTACTCAAGGATTTTGGTCACCTGAGCACATTGCCCAATTTGAGGATATTGCTTTGGACCAGAACTTCACGGCTGTGTTCCAAGACTACTCTGGAGAGGCAGAGGACCTGTACACTGTGAAACTAGAGAACCAGGCAGGGGAAGATATTAACCTTAAGTATGGCACCAGTACCAATTCAATCTGCAGTGAACAGCCTGGGCGTAAGGTGGCCTTTGGTAAAGGGATAGATATGAGAATAGAGGTACAACAGGACAATGAATGGATAGACCATGCAGGCAATGACTCCCAGCGAAGTGAGGGCAATAGATTTGGAGGCAGATCTGGAGAAAGAGGTGGAAGTAGAGGATTCAGTGGTGGCGACAGATCAGGAGGAAGTGGATTTGGAGGTGGTGATCGATCAGGAGGATTTGGAAGTGGAAACCGATCTGGAGGAAATAACCAAAATCACAATGCTACCGAAGAACGAGGATTTGGTAATCGATCTAGAGATGGCAACAGAGGAGGTGGATTTGGAGGACAGAATCGTGATGAAGACCGTGGAGGTGGAGGAAGATCAAATGATCGAGGAGGTGGATTTGGTGGACAGAATCGTGGTGATCAAGATCGAGGAAGTGGATTTGGAGGAAGATCAAATGATCGAGGAGGTGGATTTGGTGGACAGAACCGTGATCAAGATCGAAGAGGTGGATTTGGAGGACGATCAAATGATCGAGGAGGTGGATTTGGTGGACAGAGCCGTGATCAAGAGAGAGGTGGTGGATTTGGAGGCCAGAACCGTGATCAAGATCGCGGTGGTGGATTTGGAGGACGTTCAAATGATCGAGGAGGTGGATTTGGGGGACAGAACCGTGATCAAGATCGTGGCAGTGGATTTGGAGGACGTTCAAATGATCGAGGAGGTGGATTTGGTGGACAGAATCGAGATCAAGAGAGAGGTAGTGGATTTGGAGGAAGATCAAATGACAGAGGAGGTGGATTTGGTGGACAGAACCGTGATCAGGATCGAGGTGGTGGATTTGGAGGAAGATCAAATGATCGAGGGGGAGGGGGATTCGGTGGACAGAACCGTGATCAAGAAAGAGGTGGATTCGGGGGAAGATCAAATGATCGAGGAAGTGGGTTCTCTGGTGGAGGATTCGGTCAGTCACAGCAAACAACTCCTGCAAATGATGAATGGGATACTGATGTTTCTACTGTGGTCCCAGAGAAACCAGCTTCGACTTCTGCAGCTCCCAAGAGTAGATTCAGAGGAACTAGTCAAACAATAAACACGCCTTCATCCTTATCATCGGATCAGAAGTCTGATGCATGGTCACGGCGTGTCGGAAGTGTCACTTTTACCTCACAGAAACTTGTGGCCGATACATCATGCCAAGTGTTTGTTGTGTATACTAACAGTCCAGGAGAATTTTGGTGCCAGCTTGCAGACAAAGCCAGTGAATTGCAAAGCATGATGGATCAGATGAATGAACATTACAATTCTTTATCCCCAACCAAGTCCTCTATTGATCAGCCAGAAATTGGTATGCCATGTGTTGCTAAATATTCTGAGGATAAACGTTGGTATAGAGCAGAAATCTCCAGCTTTGATGACAAGAAGTTAGAAGTGCAGTTCATAGACTATGGCAATTCAGAATTTGTTGACTTAAAAAGTGTGAAGCTCATTCAGAAAGAATTTACATCCTTCCCACTTCAAGCCATTCGCTGTTGTTTAAGTGGCGTGAAATGCTCTGAATCAAAATGGTCAGATAAAGCCATAGAAAGTTTTGAAACTTTAACTGCTGACAAAGAGTTGGTCTGTGCTGTCAAAAGTCAAGTGGGAGGTTCCTACCTTGTTAACTTAGAAGACGCCTCGGGTGAATTGGATGTTGCACTGAAACTACACGAGGCTGGCCACTGTACATTGGCACCAGTTGGTTCAGGGAAACTGCAAAAGGTGGTGACGAAGGTGCCATACCCAGCTCTTCCAATCGGTATAGGTGCCAAGATGGAAGTTTATGTTTCTTGGATTGAAGATCCATCTATGTTCTGGGTACAACCAGTGGAAAACCAGACAATTTTGGAGGAATTGGCAGACCAAGTGCAGGAGGAGTACACGACCGGACCTTCTGCAGACAAGAGAGTCTCAAAGATATCTGAGGGTATGGCTGTTATTGCCAAGTTTTCTGAGGATGAAGTATGGTATCGGGCTGTGGTCGAATCAGAAGGAAAGACAGCTAGTGTAAGATTCATTGACTATGGCAACACCGACTCCGTTGCTGTAGACTCGTTGAGGATGCCGTCTGCGTCCCTGATGGAGGTTCCTGCCCAGGCCATTTATTGTAGTCTCGCTGATGTCAAGCCCCTTCAACCAGGCAGTTGGAATGTGGATGCTAAAGACATCATGGAAAGTATGGTAAAGGAAGCAGTCAGCTGTACATTCAAAGAAACCATGCCGAATGGATTTAGTGTGGATATTGTTTCCAATGGAATAGGTGTTGCCGAGGAACTAGTCAGTGCAGCTGTTGTCAAGAAAATATCGCTAGAGTCAATGACGAAACCAGAATCGCCACCAAAGGATGTACGAATATCCCCTGGCAGGTCAGAAGCTGCAGTCAGTCAAGGAAGTGTCAAACAGAGTGTCAAACAGAGACTTAATTTTGCCAAAAATGTCACACTTGACAGCGGATCAGTTGAGTCTGCTTACATATCTCAGGTAAATTCCATATCGCATTTTTATATCCAACTTGCAAAACTTGCTGCTCAACTGGAAGTCTTGATGGAAAAGCTTGACAAGACCTGTGGGGCTAAGTCTCGACCATCCATGATTGTACCTGGTATGGCGTGTGCTGCCAAATTCAGTGGGGATGAAATGTGGTACAGGGCTACTGTTGTGGAAGTCAATGCTGATGATGCTGACGTACTGTTTATAGACTATGGAAATTCTGAAGTTGTGTCGTTTGACAACATCTGTGAAATCTCGCAGGATTGTCTCTCTCTGCCGCCACAGGCTATACAATGCAGTCTGAAGAACTGCAATGAGATTGCTGACGACAGTGCTGTTGACAAGTTCACTGACATGACTATGGATAAGGAAGTGCAAGTTTATGTGATTAATGCTGGAAGCCCTACTGTTGTGGACATCTCTGTTGATGACACAAAATCACTATCAGATCTGTTAAACTCGAAATCCAGTGCATCAACCTCCAGTGCATCAGTGGGGAAAACGTTACCAGCCCAAATCATTCCTACAGATCCTAACACCAAAGTGTTCACAAGCTATGTTCATTCTCCGTCCATGCTGTACCTACAGCTGGCTAGTCAAGAAACAAACTTAAATGACTTGAGTACAAAGTTGCAAGCAGCCTATTCAGCAAATGTCTGTGATATTTCTGTGGAAGATTTGAAGAAAGGATATCTCTGTTGCACAATGTATGTTGAGGACAATCTATGGTACCGAGCTGAAGTAGAAGAAGTCTGTGGTGACAAATGTCATGTACTGTTTGTAGACTATGGTAATTCAGAGGAAGTGGAAACAAGCTCCCTGAAAGTTCTTACTCCTGAATTTATGACGCAGCCAGCTATGGGATTCAGGTGTGCACTTGAAGGCGTTGTACCAATCAAAGAGAAGTGGTCTGAAGAAGCCAATTCTCACCTGGAGAGCTTGGTGATGGATCAAGAACTGACCTGCAAATTTGTGTCCAACACTACTGTCAGTCTGAGAAGTGAGGATGGGGATGTTGGTGAAGATCTGGTAGCCCAAGGACATGCCAAACTGGTCAAAGCAGAAGAGCTGAAGTTTTCAGAACAGGGTAAACCTGAAGGCCAGGTAACAACTTTTGTCTCCCATGTGGAGGATGTGTTCTATATCCAGTTAAGTACAGATGAAGATAAATTGGCTGAACTTTCAGAAAACCTTCAGACATTGTGTGAGCAACACAACACCCCACAACCTGAACAGATCACAGAAGGGTTACACTGCTGTGCCAAATTCTCGGAAGATCAAGCTTGGTACCGAGCAACCGTTTCCAAGGTTACTGGACAGAAATTTACTGTACGTTTTCTTGATTATGGCAACTGTGATATAGTAACATGTGAACAATTGAAACTTTTAAGTGAGAAGTTGTTAACACCAGAATTGCTTGCCTATCCAGCTGTGATTAAAGGTGTTGGTAGGATGACTGAGGAGCAGCAGAAACTCTTCTCCAGTCTGACAGAGGATCAGGAACTGACCACAGACTTCTTAGAGATGACAGATGACGGCCTGAACCAAGTTACCTTGACTACCAGTGAGGGCAAAGACATTGGTCAGGAGTTCTGGACAGAGGAAGCTACAGGTAGGAATTTCTAAAACTCTTTGATATGCTTCCATTGAGGTAGCAGGTGTAGTGTGGTATAATGGTGTGGTTTTGTGGTGTTTGTGATTATATATATAAGGAGGTGCCATTTTCTCTATAAACATTATTGTGAAGAAATCAAAGAGAGATGAATAATGAATAATGAAATTTGTCAATTCTACAAAAAATACGTATTAAAATAAATCATGAATTTTTTCTGAAATTTAGAAATTAAGATAACTGTCTGTATATGTACAAATGACACCTCCTTAATTCCATATTGGATTGGGTGTGTACTGTGTAATGTACTATTATATTACTACATCTTTTTTTACTCTAATAATATATTACTGACTGGCTTGATATATACTTACTCACCGATTTTATTTTATTTACATTCTCATTATCTCCACAGGCTTGAGTCAAGATACAGGAAAATGTGTTTTTTCTCTCAATGTCATATTTTACAAGTATAACAGAATATCAATATTTTTCACAAGTGTAGGATCAGTAAGTTGACCCCTATTTTAAGAAGTAAAAAGTCATACATTAAACACCATCCTGTCGAAATTATATCATTAAATTAGGAATGATAGCTGCAATAGTTTTCATTCAAGTATATCAATTGTTGGAGCAGTCATAAAGCAGTATGTTACTGTGAACTAAAGGCTGTGATTACTCAGTTGGATAGATGTTTTGGTCTACCTAATATCAGATGAATGGTGATTTGTGTTTCTCGTGAAGCTGAGAAAGGGACCGATCTGTGCTGTCTTGGTTGTGTCCTTGGGCTAGACACTTTACTCTTATTGCTCTGGATGGCCTGTGATAGGTTTCTGTATATTGTTCAGTGTGCTAGCCACCAGCTACTGCAAGGATACTCTTATTGCTCTGGATGGCCTGTGATGGGTTTCTATATATTGTTCAGTGTGCTAGCCATCAGCTACTACAAGGAATGTCCCTGGCTGTTCCGTGAATTGATGATACCTTGGGAACTGGCACAGCACAGCATTGAGTGCTCAAATTAATAGTTTCTTGTAGTTGAAGGCAACATCAAGGACAGGCAAGAATAAGTAAAGTACTGATACAAGCTATAACTCAAAAAGTTTATCCATCATTGTATATTATATATGAATATACACACACACCAGTAATTCTAAAAAAAAAACCACATACACACTGGAGTCCTTCATATTTTATACTTCATTGCAAGTTAGAAATCCACAAATGGTAAATAACATGTTTTCAGTTCACTCAGCATCACATTTTGTTAATTGATTAAATACACATCAATTATGGGTCTTTGGTGAGGTTAATATGGTGTTATACTGAACTAACTTGCTAGAATCAAATGTTGACAAGGGCAAAGCCTGAGGTCAGTATTTTAGATTCTGCCAGGTTAGTATTAAACTGTGACATCATCAATATAATATTGACCCAGACCAGTACTGGTATTCCTAAAAAAAGAAACATTAGGTCAGTATCTCAAAATATTGACCTCCACGTGACATGTTTTAGCCAATGAGAATTGAGGTAAATCTAACTATGATATTCATAATGATGAAATATTTTCCTGTAAGGTACATGTACATATATTGTGAGAGTACATGCGTAAACATACCCTTGAATTGTCCTTTGTATCATAGCTGCTCTTGACGAGGCTCTACAAGGCGACGAGTCATTCATAACCTTGGACAAAACTGGATACGTTGAGTCATCATTGGAAGGCCTTTCTTCATCCCATGTTGAATGTGAACAGGATAAAAATGAATCTGCAGTTGACTTCACAGAATGTGTTCTAGAGCAAGGTAAATGTGATCCTGATTTTACTGCAGTTTTTTGTGGTTCAGAAGAAACTGTTGTTGATGGCATCCAGCACTTAAGTTCTGCGGTTTCTGGTTGTGAAAAGTTAGCAGCCACATTAGAAGTTGAAACTGGAATTTGCATTGAGAAATCATCAAAGAAAGAAAGTGAAGGCTTTGAAAGTATTGAGATATCTATGAAAGACATAAATGAAGTCACTGATATGCACAGAAATTGGGAAGTTGAGAAAACTGTTAAAGAAATTCAGCATTCAAAGGAGCTTGAAATTGAACTAATGGAATCAAAACTTGCCATGGAAATATCTTTTGAACTAGTGGATGAAGAAGAAACGGCAAATGATGAACCATTGGAGTCGGTAGAGGCAGAAATATCTCATGAACCAGTAGAAATAGTTATAGAGGCAGAAACATCTGATGACTCTGTGGAGACAGTGATAGAGTTAGAAACATCTGATGAACCAGTAGAGATAGTTATAGAGGCAGAAACATCTGATGAACCAGTAGAAATAGTTATAGAGGCAGAAACATCTGATGAACCATTGGAGACAATGATAGAGGCAGAAACATCTGATGAATCTGTGGAGATAGTGATAGAGGCAGAAACATCCGATAAACCATGGCCAGTGGGGATAGTGATAGAGGCAGAAACATCTGATGAACCAGTGGAGAAAGAGATAGAATTAGAAACATATGATGAACTGGTGGAGAAAGAGATAGAATTAGAAACATCTGATGAACCAGTGGAGAAAGTGATAGAGGCAGAAATATCTGATGAACCAGTGGAGATAGTGATAGAATTAGAAACATACGATGAACCAGTGGAGCCAATGATAGAGGCAGAAACATCTGATGACTCTGTGGAGAAAGTGATAAAGGCAGAAATATCTGATGAACCAGTGGAGACAGTGATAGAGGCTGAAACATCTGATGACTCTGTGGAGAAAGTGATAGAGGCTGAAACATCTGATGAACCAGTGGAGACAGTGGTAGAGGCAGAAACATCTGATGAACCAGTGGAGACGGTGATAGAGGCAGAAACATCTGATCATGATGACCCAGTGGAGATAGTGATAGAATTAGAAACATACGATGAACTGATGGAGAAAGAGATAGAATTAGAAACATCTGATGAATCCGTGGAGACAGTGATAGAGGCAGAAACATCGGATGAACCAGTGGAGATAGTGATAGAGGCAGAAACATTGGATGAACCAGTGGAGACAGTGATAGAGGCAAAAACATCTGATGAACCGGTGGAGACATTGATAGAGGCAGAAATATCTGATGAACCAGTGGAGACAGTGATAGAGGCAGAAACATCTGATGAACCGGTGGAGACAATGATAGAGGCAGAAATATCTGATGAACCAGTGGAGACAGTGATAGAGGCAGAAATATCTGATGAACCAGTGGAGACAATGATAGAGGCAGAAACATTGGATGAACCAGTGGAGACAGTGATAGAGGCAGAAACATCTGATGAACCGGTGGAGACAGTGTTAGAGGTAGAAACATCTGATGACTCTGTGGAGAAAGTGATAGAGGCAGAAATATCTGATGAACCAGTGGAGATAGTGATAGAGACTGAAACATCTGATGACTCTGTTGAGAAAGTGATAGAGGCAGAAACATCTGATCATGATGACCCAGTGGAGATAGTGATAGAATTAGAAACATACGATGAACTGATGGAGAAAGAGATAGAATTAGAAACATCTGATGAATCCTTGGAGACAGTGATAGAGGCAGAAACATCTGATGAACCGGTGGAGACAGTGATAGAGGCAGAAACATTGGATGAACCAGTGGAGACAGTGATAGAGGCTGAAACATCTGATGAACCAGTGGAGACAATGATAGAGGCAGAAACAGCTGATCATGATGACCCAGTGGAGATAGTGGTAGAGGCAGAAACATCTGATGAAGTTGTGGAGGTAGTGATAGAGGCAGAAACATCTGATGAAGTTGTGAAGACAGTGATAGAATTAGAAACATACGATGAACTGATGGAGAAAGAGATAGAATTAGAAACATCTGATGAATCTGTGGAGACAGTGATAGAGGCAGAAACATCTGATGAACCGGTGGAGACAGTGTTAGAGGCAGAAACATCTGATGAACCGGTGGAGACAGTGATAGAGGCAGAAATATCTGATGAACCGGTGGAGACAGTGATAGAGGCAGAAATATCTGATGAACCAGTGGAGATAGGGTTAGAGCCAAAAATGTATGATGAATCAGTGGAGATAGAAACAACTGATTTTGCTGAATTCCAGGCCAATTTACCAGGGATATCAGTTGATTATTCAAAATCCACAGATTACCCAGAGACACTGGCGAAGACCAGTCTTGATGATGAACTAAAAAGTGTAATATCGGAGTCCCTGTTGGGATTAGAGGATGCTGGTAAGAAAAGAATAATTTCAAAGATTGGTCTCGTTTATTTTTCTGAGAGTTTTATTTACAAAAAATGCCTAGAAAATTATGTTGTTCATAGATCGGAGATGACTTATACATGCATTTGTGTATACATGTACATTATACTGAACAGCATATGTAATACTCTTGATCAATGGAGCATTTCAATTAGATTTTGTATTGGATACATGTACATGTGTCATCATGAGAATAGAGGAGATACTGGTATATATTGTAATATATTATGCAATGATCTTTGGCTAGTCTTTCATAATCATACTGAAAGAGATGAAGTTACAGGTAGACTTTAACATTAACAGAAATTGGAGCTTTAAACTATGATTGAACAGTTTTGATGGATTGGATATTCATGATTAACCTATGCATTATACAGAATGCAACTACAGAAAAATGTTCATAAATTATTTGTTAGAAACTAAAAAGGTTAGAATGCTAATGCTAATTTAATCATCATTAAAACAATCAAAGATTGTCATTAAAGGTTTTGTTATAACAAGAAAAGTCTCAAATACATGTAACAAACTTAAGCTACAGCTGATGAAGTTCCATGTCGGGTTATATTATAATTCTTGTTTATCCCAATCCTCCAGTCTCCTCGGTCACTGAACGATCTGCACATGTTGATGTCCTGTCCCGTTGTGAGGGTAACTCTGTTTTGCGATTTGATGAAGTTGGTGAGAAAATACTTGTTCGGCCATTTTGTGGCAAGAGTTTTTTCATCCTACTTATACTTTCTGTATTCAGGATACTCAGCATCCTTATCAGTCTAAAACATTTATAGCATTGATTTTCAAGAGATTTTGTACAGTTTTAAGGCTTTTAAGGTCACCTGATCGAAGTTTCAAATGACCTATTCTATGTTCCTTTTGTCTGTTGTCTCTCATGATAATGTGTCCATAGAAATTTACATTTTCCGCCTCTCAATAACCAAGAGACCTATAGGTTCATGATATTGGGCCAGAAGCATGCTTGGATAGAAAGCTACCAAGTGTTCAAAGAATAGCCTTGAACTACATTCTAGGTCACATTGGTCAAATGTCTTAAAATCTTTAAACAATTTCTTCTGCATAACCAAGTGGCTTTAAGTAATGATAATTGGCCAATGGCGTGTTGCAATGAAGGGCTGCGAAGTTTTAATGAACGACCTTGACCTAGTTTCTAACTTCCTATAGTTCAAATTTAAGGGCACAATGTGTTTAAATATTCAAATGTCTTATGCTATGTATCCAAGAGATCTACACATAAGGTCATGATATTAGTCAATTAGCATGCTGGGATGAATGGCTACTTAGTTTATTGAAATGAACAAACCTTGATCTACTTTCAAGGTCACAGGGGTTATCAGATGTGTAAATGTTAGTTTAAAAGCAAAACAACATATTAGAACTCAGAGCCACTGGCATGTTGTTTTTTCAAATAAGAGGAAAAGTTATACAGAACTTTGTTAGTTGAAAATTTTACTTTTAATCATTTATACAAGCAAACAAGTCCCTATTTGATCGTACGTGGTACTGATATCTGGAAATTTCTAGTAGTTTATTTCAAACAACTTAATGAAGAGTGTACCTGTTGATTACACTGCCTTACCTGACATGAGTATCCTGGATATATGTTCCTTCCAAGTGTTTTCACTGTTTCACTAATATTACTACATTTTGTTTTTGTTACAAAAAGATATTTGATCAGAATAATGGAAATTTAATGATTTTATATAATATTGTTGTAATTGGCATTATGGAAATAGTCTAAAATAAGTATTATGGAATTTGTGGTAGTTGTAAAAAAAATCAGAACTGATCAATGTCTTTAAGAGATGTTGCTGCATGAGCTTTTGCCTGATTTTACTAACAATATTCTTGCTTTCAGGTCTATTCTTTTCAGAGACAAATTCGCCTGAGCAATAAAGAAAATGGTTGATAGGTAAAAGCTAGCATATACTGTACTTGCAGCTTGCCTGATGTGAATTTACATGCTCATTCTTTAAAAAACTAGGTCCTTAGCAAGTGTTCCTAGACTGGCCCCTGTTTCTAGAATTATAAAATTGAGTTTTATGAATTTGGTCTCTAGGATATGTCTTGATTCTAAGTTTCAAACTAAGCGGGAGATAATCAAGTATAAGAATTTAGCAAGTAACAATTCTTACCAAAAAATTCTTAAGGGCTGGTGGCCAGTCTAATGATCTTCTGACCTTGACCATGACCTTTGACCTACTTTAAATTTTTTTTAACCTTGGCCATGGTATGTTAACTGTGTAAGCTATGACTTTCATATCTGATGCATGTTCCTTGTCACAAAACCTTTCCATTGGTATACGTACTACCGATACATCTGTGGACTTTGTGACTATGACAGACTGCACCTTTAACCTACTTTTGAAAATTTAACTGTTTTAGATTAGGAATCAAGACATGTTAAAGATCTATTAAGAAGATACAGTGTATGACGGGGTTAACAATGGCTTTCTAGAATCATGCCCCATACTGAAGTATGAAGTATCATTACTAGGTCACCTGGTCCGAAGTGGTGGGGATTCAAAAAGCTACAAATGTGATGGTCAGGCCCTCTGGGCTTTTTTTCTGTGTATGTATACTGTATATAGACATACCTGCCAATATATACCATACAGTGGAATCAGATGCAACATATTAGCCAAGTGTGTTTTTATGATACTCTCCTTTCTATTTAAGGGGAGTATTGTTTTTAATACACATGGCTAGCAAAGGTGATTTTGGTAAGATCATGTGGTAGTTTAGAACTGGGATCATTCTAATTTAGTATATTGCTAATTATCATATTTATATGCTGTGTGGTTAATCCTTGTGTATTTGAAATCAAAGAGCACCATATTAATTCTACTAAGTAATACTGTTCTTGTGATTCTTATAGCTGTGGATGACAGTAGTCCTTATTAGATAAAAAGTGCTGTTTTTCAAAGGCAGACAACTCTGTTTAATTGATTATATAATTAATTCCTCAATATTTGTTATATTTAGATGGAACAGAGACATCAGCCAATGAATGTGGCGATGCTTCATCCACAGAAACGACAGACGACCTTGGAAAACTGACAAACATCGTCCTTGAGGAGGGAGATCGGGTCCAGGTGACGTGCAGCCACATCAACTCACCAAGCTCCTTCTATGTCCATCTGGACAGGAACAAGGACACTTTAAATTCCCTTTGTGATGAAATGTTCAAATTATATTCTGAATATGAAGGAAATGATCTAAAAATGGAGTCTCCAAAAGAGGGACAGGTGTGTGCAGTACAGTACTCCGAGGATGAATCGTGGTACAGAGCCAAGGTATTGGAGGTGCTAGGATCGGACAAGTTCAAAGTGGAGTTCCTGGATCATGGAAACATTGAGGAATGTTCCGGGGATATGATCAGGAAGCTTCTGACCCGTTTTGTAGACCTACCTGTACAGACCATGCTCTGTACCTTGGGTGGAGTAAGATCTGTTGATGGCCCCTGGAGTGAGGAAGCACTGGAACTCTTCAGCAAACTTTTAGGTGAAAAGTATGTATATACCTGGTACTGACATTTTACTTCTTGTGAGAAATATACATTTTTTAAAGACTGATGAAAAGATTCAATACAGGTCAATTAGTGAAATTTTCATAAGACATGTAATTTTCCAAGTGATAGAATGTTTAAGGGAATGAAATTATTCCATTGAAACATATCACTAGAAATTGGACTGTCATGGCATAGATATTTGAGCTGTTGGTATCTTTTACTACTGTGAAAAAACATTGTGGTGCACTCAAGTGTTAGTTATTGGTGAATTAAAATAGGATTGTGCAATTTAATACACAACTGCAATTCCCGTAATCATTAACGGAAGCCTTTTGATACGAAAAAATATTAAGATGATAAATTTAAAGGTATGCATACATGTTTTAGGTCTTTCCCATTAGAGGATTAAGTTTGAATTCTGTTTCCATTTGAAATGTTCTCAATTGAATGGCCAATACTGATATTGAAAATCTCAAGAAAGTAATTATTTGGGGGAAAGTTCCCCTACATTGTATCTAAAAATGTACGTTAAATGTTTGTTCAAATGTAGGAGTCTGTTAGCGGACATAATGTGTGTGAGCGATGACAATGCCTATATCGTCCAGCTGTTTGACATGGGGATTCTACTCAGCCAGAAGTTCATCGATGAAGGCTATGGAGTTGAGGCATCCACGCCGACATACGTCAGCAAGAAAACCAAGCGAGTGTTTTCTGATTCCACTCCACTGAAGGTCCTGGATTTGAGTGCTGATATCTCGGAAGACTCAGAAGATGATAGGTGAGATTGTCTTTAAACCTATTAAACTTTTTGTTTGTCATTTTGTAAATTAAAGTGTTTTGTGTAACATTTGTTGAAGTATCCATAGGTGAAAGGAACCATTTTTGTGTAACAGCTGGTCTGGCCACCAATAGAATGGAGGGGAAGGGCCCAAAAGGGATATTACAGAACTGATTAGCCATTTAAAGTACTTCTTCTGAATGGACATTTTATCAAATCTGGTGTGGAGGATTATTGGGTGAATAAGTTTCAATGTTGTATTAGAGGGCCTAGCCCCCCTGGAGGGGGTGGAGCCCCTTGGTAGAAAAGATGATTTTTCTAAAATCTTTCTTCTGTATATAGATAAAAGGTGCAAACTGGGAAAAGTGTTTGTAATTTAACTTAAATGAGAGTGTATTGCCTTAATCAGAGAAATAATATCCAGGAGAGCAATACAGGCCCTCTGGGATTCTTATTTTCCCTGTTACCATCGAAAAGTAAAACACACAAGATATATATACAGTGCATTCCGCTTAATCGGGTTGCCTATTTGCGGGGGCTTTTTACCCGATTAACCGACTTACCCGATAAGCCGAAATGCACGTCGCCATCTTGGATTTGGTCCGTAATGGTTGTCAGAGTTGGGTCGATTTTGGATGGAAATATTTGCGTTATTATTGTTAATAAACGATGTTTTTGTTTGTGCTTTTACTAATGTCAAATTGTCAGATTACTATTACTAATTGTATAAAAATGTGTGAATTAAAATAACAAAACCTTAATGATTTTCTTATTCGCGGCACAGTACAATCGTAGCACCTCAAATCAGGGGGTCATACATCCCTATTTCATCCATGTGTTCCTAATTTTACATACGATCTAAGGACTCGCCGACAATTACAGCTAAAATCATTTATGTTTATCATAGAGACATTCTTACGTTCGCTTTGAAGTTTAAAATATTCCATATTATTTCCAATTACCAAAGCACAGAGATCGGAGAAACCGAGTTTATTTAGGTCGTTTCCTGTGGTAATTTTATACGAACTTGACACTGGGAGTCACTGATAAAACAACACGAAATCCAATGTATTGTTTTTTATTAACCAGTTCTAATCCTTACCTGAATAGGAATTATGAGCTAACGTCGGGCGTCTGTCCTTTTACTGCTCGCTACCGATTTTTAACTCACCTGTGTACCGGTGTCGTCACATTTCCCCGTGGCGAACCCCTCACTTTGGATTCGCCACATACAGTAAGCGGCGATACCAATCGATCTGTAGTAATGTCAGACCCAGGTCAAAACCTATTGTTTTGGTTTCTGCTTCGAAGATTTTACATCCCAGACGTAAAAGTTTAATTGTCTAGTCGCTTAATTATGCTTTTAAAACCCCATTACGTTTTGCCTGCTTCTGACTCTAAAAATAACATTTAATTTTACCAACAATTCTTAGTCGACTTCCTGTTGGGGAAAAACCACACGAGGCAGAATCAACAACAACACAGTTCTGAACATAACAAAACCCCGACATAACATTACCGTTTAAGGTAATATTTAACCGTTTTTTGACGTTTTAACCATCAAAATTACACTATTTGTTGATAAAAGTCTAAAACTTAAAGAAATACGCGATGACTTTCGTGAAAATCGGAGCATTTCAATTTTTTGTCCCGATTGTTCTATTCGAATAACCGAAAAATACGACTTTTCCAACCCAATTAAACGAATTTTTTTAACATGATTTAGGAGAAAATGGTTTTGGTTTTTGAAATTTTACCCAATTAAACGAAATACCCGATAAAGCGTTATCCGATTAAGTGGAATGCACTGTATATATAAATGTATCACTAGAAACTTTTGCCAGTGTCTATTGTACCTTCAAAATGGGGCCCGTGGTGGCCGAGTGGTTAAGGTGTCCCAACACTTTAACACTAGCCCTCCACCTCTGGGTTGCGACTTTGAAACCTACATGGGGCAGTTGCCAGGTACTGACCGTAGGTCGATGGTTATTCTCCAGGTACTCTGGCTTTCCTCCAATGCAACCCAAAACCTGGCACATCCTGTTAATAGGACGTTCAACAAAAACAAACAAACAAACAAACCTTCAAAATGTGTTGTACACAATACCTTGCCATGGCTTCTCTAGAGTAAAACAAGGAAAGTTGTTGAATCTATCCCCATAATGAGAAACCAACCAAAGTAAGATGTAAAATCACTTAATATAAAAAAGTGTGCTAAAATAAATTGAATTACTGCATAATAATTGTAATTGTTTTTAATAAAAAGAAACATACACGATTCTTTTTGAATGTTGACTTTTGATTAAAGTGTTATTATATAATTAATAATAGGTAAATATTGAATGTGATACTTTGCCAGATATTTAATTATTGATACTTTTCATTTTAAGGTACCCATCCCTGGAGCTCAACCAATCTATGGACTGTAACTGTTGTGTTAGTCATGCAGTCTCCCCTGGAAAGTTCTGGCTGCAGTTGTCAGAAAAACAGGAAGATTTACAAAAGTTCATGGATGGAATGCAAGAAAAATACAGCAAGGAGAAGCCACTGACTTTAGAGCAAATAAAATGTGGCAGCCCCTGTGTGAGCCGGTACAGTGAGGATGGACGCTGGTACCGAGCATCGGTAATGGACAAATACGATACAAATGTACTGGTCATCTTTGTGGACTATGGCAACTCTGAAACTGTGACACCATCTGAGCTGCGGGAAATTCAGTCAGAGGACATGTTGTTTCCACGACAGGCATTTTGCTGTCGTATGAAAGGTATCATCCCAGAGGCAGAGTCTGAAGGTTGGGAGAAGATTGCCTGTAGTAGACTTGAAGAACTCACATTTGAAAAAGACTTGAAAGTGAAACTTTGTAAAGCTTTGCCAAACTCCTGTTACGAGGTTGAGATGAGTGATGGCGACGTTTGTCTGACTGACACTCTCGTACAAGGAGGCTATGCCAGGTTCTCTGAGGGTGATAACAAGGTAACTGTTGAGAAGGAACAGATAGCTTCAGATGATTCTAAGGATGATGAGGATTTCCACAGTATTAAATCAGACTCTGTAGACATGCTTGATCTGGGGCCCTTCAAACCATTGAAGGTGAATAAAGATGAGAGTTATACTGCAGCAATAATGAACATCAAGTCACCAGGGTGTTTTTATATACTCCTGGAGGAACCAGGTTCAGAGAAAAGAGCAGAACTTGTCACGAGTATAAAGCAGTATGTGTTTGACCATTCTGACGAGGTTCTGTCATCAGATGAAATCATTAAAGGCACTGGCTGCCTGGCCAGGATGGATGATGGATTTTACGGGCGTGCTGTCATAACAGAAACAAATGACCAAAATGTGGAGGTGAGGTGAATCTCAGGGTTTTCAGTAGACCAGAAAATTTTATCTCTGTATCTGTGATTTAATATGATACAAGTTAAGACAATTAGTCCGCCATATGTATTAGTGTTGCAGAGGTTGGGGATATTATAATTTTCCTCATATTTTAACACTTCAGGCTTGTTTACCTGTGGAAATCTTACTATGCCCCTGCCACCAGTAGTTGGTATAGCATGAAGATAACCCATCTGTATGTCTGTTACAATCTGATTAAGGAATATTTTACTATGCAATTCATAATAGTGACAGAATACTAATATCTTATATTTTATATGAAAACATATTTTGAAGTTGAACATCAATGGTGTAAAACGAAAGGAAAACTTTCCTCCAAATTTTCAGATTACTTTGCTAAACTTTCCGTTTAGGTCATTTACATGAAAGCAGCTGGAACATGTATACATATTTCACAAACATCTAGTATTAAAAACAATTTTCTGGCTCGATATTTTTTTTTATTCAACCCAATTTAAGTTATAGCGGATATTTGTTGGATATATATCTCGGAGATAATTTGATGTTTGTTGTATCAGGTGTACATGATAGATGTGGGTCTTCACCATTGTGTGGACAGTGCCTTCCTCAAACCCATCCCAAATGATATGCTTGACCTACCAGCCCAGGCCATCACATGTAGTTTGGCTGATATTCAGCCTATAGAAGGGGATGGATGGTCTGAGGACAGTATCAGTGGCTTTCAGGGTAAGCATGGAATGTTCTTTCATCTTATGTTTGAAATATAGTGAAAGGTTTCATATATTTCTCACAGTAAAATCACAATACATATGTTGTATTGTCCTGATGAAGACGGAATTCATTTTCAGCTGAATTTTAATAGCTGTCATATCCAGTGATGTAATGGATCTATTGAAACAAGAAAGGATTCTGAACATTTATATTTTGGAAATGTGACATTGTTCCAACATTTTGTCTGCCATTCATGTATATTTTCTAATTGTTTCGGATCATTGTATCCTTGTTTTGTTTAAGTTCTTTGAAAACGAATTGAATATTGAACGGGAGAAATGATGAATATGGCTTTGCAGAAAATATAAGATGTATATAAAAAACAATTGTAACTAAGAAATGAATTCAGTGCTACCTAATAGTATGTTATCTGATATCTCCTGTAACTTTATGATTTATTTATCAGTGATGTTGCTCTGTATGACTAGAGCCCTCAATAAATGTACAGATTCAGTTGAAGGTCCATAATGTAATGTGAGATTTTATTGTGTATTTTGTAGCATTGTCATCAGAGTATGACCTAGTGTCCCTTTATGTTGACCCCCTGACAAAACATGACGGCCCACCATACAACGTCACCATTAACGCAATAGGAGCCAAGGAACAGGAGATGTTGAACATGCAAATGGTGGAGCTTGGCTTTGCTGATTTCATACCTGGGTCCACTTTAGAGTCGGAGGCATTGATGGATGAGACTGGTACATTTATTGTTTTATGTTCAAGTTCACATCTTGGTCAAATATGCTCAAAACTTTTACATATCTAAAAAGTTGTGTTTAGTGGGCGTTCCAATTAATAGTTAGCAGAGTATCTCTTGTTTAAGGTATTTGACCAATTGATAGAGTAAGATTAATCAATTAATGGAGTAAGATTAATTAATTGATGGAGTAAGATTAATCAATTGATGGAGTAAGTTTAATCAATTTTTGTCAGAAATGCCTGACCTCATGATAAAGAATATTAGCTGATTGGTAAAACATGTGAGAAAAACTTGCCATAATTGATCTCTTGATTGTAGTTTATTATATATAATGATTATATATAAAATACAAGTGTCTAGATGACTGGAATGGCACAGTAAGCACCTATGAAGGAATGTGAACAAATGTTTAAATACCAAAGAAAGATAATTAAAACCTAATTGGTCATTAATTGAGTAGACAAATCTAATGATCGATCAGGAAATTTTCACAAATTACCATCATTTAGTTGTGTATGTTCTAGAACAATGGTGCAAATATGAATCCCAAAAATTTACAGCGCTTCTAGTATAGAAGACTAAACGTAGATTAAATAAACAAAAATGTTCTATTTTACAGAAGTCTCCTTCAATGAGCTTTCTTTGTTGAAAGAAAATTCCATTGGGAGTGATGATGAAACAACAGGTAGGTCAAATGATATTAATGAATATGACATTAACAGAAAAATGCTCTTCATTTGAAAATAAAACTACATCAGTATCTAGGTTATGTACATGTTTAAATCAGATAAAACATTACATGCAGAGCAAGCATTCTCCATGCAGTAGAGATATAGGCCTTTAGTTAAAATATACCTCTTTAGTGATTATTAGCTCAGGGCTCTTATTTCTATAATATTTTAAAGTAAATTATCCAAAGAAATTCTATAGGTGATACCCCTAAACAAAAACTGGACTCCCAGGGTGGGCTAGATATTTTACTGGAATAGCCCTCACCGGTTATGAGAAACAGTGAGCTAATGCTATACCCCTGGCATCGGCATCCCACCCCAAGACTTACAAGTTTTTTGAGTAACTTTTTGGAAAGCTTGAGTCCAAAAGTACAGACCTCAAGCCCTTCTTATTTGATTTATACATTCATTAGAGATCTAGGAATGATATTATGGCAAAATCATGCAGAAAAAAAATTGTGATTTTTTTTGCATTTTACCATTTTGTGGACTTTTTTTGCACCAAAACCCACTTTAAAGTTTTTCGAAAGCTTGCAAGTCCAAACTTATACACCTCATACCGTGGTTAGTGTGGTTGCTGCTGCTGCTGAGCTCCACAATCATTGATGGCACTTATTTATAGTGTTTACTCTTGGCATGAGAATGGACCCTAAGGACTTAACAGAAATGTTCACCTCTTGGCGTGGATTTATATAGTCTCACCACTTGGCGTAGATTTATATACAGTCTAACCACTTGGTGTGGATTTATATACAGTCTCACCACTTGGCGTAGATTTATATACAGTCTAACCACTTGGCGTGGATTTATATACAGTCTAACCACTTGGCGTGGATTTATATACAATCTCACCACTTGGCGTGGATTTATATACAGTCTAACCACTTGGCGTAGATTTATATACAGTCTAACCACTTGGCGTAGATTTATATACAGTCTAACCACTTGGCGTGGATTTATATACAGTCTCACCACTTGGCGTGGATTTATATACAGTCTCACCACTTGGCGTGGATTTATATACAGTCTCACCACTTGGCGTGGATTTATATACAGTCTAACCACTTGGCGTAGATTTATATATAGTCTAACCACTTGGCGTAGATTTATATACAGTCTAACCACTTGGCGTGGATTTATATACAGTCTAACCACTTGGCGTGGATTTATATACAGTCTAACCACTTGGCGTGGATTTATATACAGTCTAACCACTTGGCGTGGATTTATATACAGTCTAACCACTTGGCGTAGATTTATATATAGTCTAACCACTTAGCGTGGATTTATATACAGTCTAACCACTTGGCGTAGATTTATATACAGTCTAACCACTTGGCGTGGATTTATATACAGTCTAACCACTTGGCGTGGATTTATATACAGTCTAACCACTTGGCGTGGATTTATATACAGTCTCACCACTTGGCGTGGATTTATATACAGTCTCACCACTTGACGTAGATTTATATACAGTCTCACCACTTGGCGTGGATTTATATACAGCCTCACCAATTGGCGTGGATTTATATACAGCCTCACCACTTGGCGTGGATTTATATACAGTCTCACCACTTGGCGTGGATTTATATACAGTCTAACCACTTGGCGTGGATTTATATAGTCTAACCACTTGGCGTGGATTTATATACAGTCAAACCTGCTTAATTATATATATAAGTGATCACCTGAATTCAGTGACTCCCTCTAATATGTGACCATATTTTCCCCTCCCAATGTTATTTACTATACTAGTTACCTGAACCTGGATTAAGAGACCACCTGTCTTATGTGAACTTTTTATTACCTCCCTTGGAAGGTCACATAGGACAGGTTTAACAACCTGCAGTGATATTTACATCCAATTATGTAATGGGAAACTGACAATAGCATGAATACTAACTCTTTTGGAATGGTGGGATAAAAGATGAAAAATTATTTATAATTCTAGTATATAGTTATTTAGAGAAAGATTGTATTTTAAAAATAAAATAAAACGGTTATTAACTGATACAGAAACAGGCATCAGATTAAATAAATCATTTGTGATTGTAACTTTTACTATGGCAGTGTTTGATAAATTTCTGAACATTGTAATGAGCCTTATTGCTGAATGTTCTTTTGTTCCAAGCAATACTTTCAATTTTGCTTTTTTTTTTTTTTTTTTTTTTTACATCTGATTAAAGTTAACCTGATCTGAACAAATGTATACAAAATTATTGAATGTTAAAAGGAAATATTCATATGTTGGCCAGATATTGACACCTCGAAGATGACAATGGAGGAATCTGTACTGGAAACAACAGGAGCCTCCGACAGTTTCTCCTTCCTGTCTGGAACACAGCTTAATAAAATCCGAGGTATGTCGGGTTACACTGTTCGTATTTATAGAACTGGACTTTGATGGGTCGAAAGTAGCTCACACGATCTCCAAATGAGGAAGATTTGAAATCACATTTATACTTGAAACCTAAGTTTTAGATAAGGACTTAAATCATCAAAACTATATTTATGAAGTAACACTTGATATTGATGTAAATGATATTGATCATATGAATAAGAGAAACACTTAATATATTACAAGACTTTGCATTTCATTAAGAAATTTGTGACATCACATCCAATAATATCAAAATTCTCCATATTGATAGAAGTCTTTGAAGGAAAAGTAAAGGATAGACTCCTTACGAAATATGAAGTCTTCTAACATGTGTGGTTGAGTACAACAATTGCTAAAGAAACAAAACGTTTCCTTCACAAACTTTGTTCTCATTATACAGAAAAAAACAAAGAGGAAACAGATGATGAATTCTATGATGCAGAGGAGAAAGAGAATGAAAGTAAAGAGATACAATCCAATATTGATGAACTAGATGTAGATGGATCAACTGTTGAGTCTAAGGTAGATGACATAGATACTCCTGAAGAAAAGGATTCAGTGAAGGAAGAGGAAACTGTTAATGAAGAAAGTACAAATAACAAAGCAGAGGAGAAAGATGAAACAAATTCAGATGAGAATGTAGCAGAGGAAAATGCAAATACTTCAGATGAGGAGAAGACTGAGAAGGAAAGTGAAAACACCATAGAAGAGAAGGAAGAGGAAGGAGACGCCATCAAAAAATCTGTAACAGAGGATCTTCAGAACCTCTCTCTAGTGGATAACAGAGAGAAAGATGATAATAAAGATAACTCTGACGAGGGTGTAGAGGAAAACGATGAGGATGATAAAGATCATTCTGACGAGGGTGTAGAGGAAAACAATGATAAAAAAGATCAATCTGATGATGGTGTAGAGGAAAACGATGAGGATAATAAAGATAACTCTGACGACGGTATAGAGGAAAATGACGAGGATAATAATGATCATTCTGATGATGGTGTAGAGGAAAATGATGAGGAAACTGCAGAGTTAGAAAGCACCACCGAGACTGTGACAGCAGAGGAACAGCCAGGAGAAGAGTTACAGAAAGCAGCGGTCATAGACACAGAGACGGTGGAATCATCGGAGGAAACCTCGAAGGAGAACTTTTCTGAAGACAGGGCAAACAAATCCAGAGAGGATGAGAATTCTGGGTCAGGTCATACAGGAGACCAGGAGCAAGCAGTGGAAACAGACAATGATGATGAAAAAACAAATACTGGGACAAGTAAAAAATCAGAACCGAGAAAGGAAAAAGATGCAGAGAGTGATAGTGATATTACAATAACCAAGGAGCATGGTGCCGGTGGAGATTCGAAGGAGAAGTCTTGTAAAGCAGAATCTAGTGGAGAGCTGACACAACAGGAAGAGTCATGATAAGTTGGGGAAGATTTGTCTTGAGTTCCGATGAAAGAATTAGATATCAAGACATTTTATGTGAAAATATGGTTGTGTGTGTTTTTTTCTCTTGTTTTTCTTTATTTTTTTAATGATATGACACCAGGTACATACTATTAGAATACTGTACATGCCATGCTGCCTATGTCTGTATGGAAACCGGCACTTTTATATATCTATGCACACTTGTTATAGCAAAATATCTGCTTGTCACAAATTAGATGAATATTACTTTTAATAATTTTTAGTTTCAGAAAAGTCACACAAAAGGTTCAATCAATTCATATGTATGATTTCTAGTAATTCAAACCATGTTACAATTTTGAGGTAACGGTTATGAAATTGTTTTGATTGATAACTGTTTTTTTAGGTGCTGTGCAACATCCACCTATAGCTTTCCTCACAGACTTTTGCAAGGGCAAATTCATTTAGAACTCTGGAAATCAAATGAACTGTCGTTTATTTGAGTTCTATGAGTTATATGTGTTCAGGATTGGACCAAATAATTTCTTTCCAAAAAACAAACAACACACTATCCCTTTTCGTGAAGTATTTCTGCATCTTTCAACAGAACATTGATGCAACCACAGCCTTTTTAAAGTTTAAAATAAGATTATACTACTTGCTTTTCTCCTTTTTTTCGATCCCTTATGCACAGCATCTATGAATGGCCTTAACTTTTTTTCTTTTAGTTTTCAATATGACAAACTTTATGCTTCACAATGTGGTTCTTTGAGAAGCCTCAGTATGAAAGTAATATTTAAGATGAAAGAGTTTGTTTCTGACACAAGTTCACTTAAGCTGTTGATATACCAACATACACTCTTTGTCTCATGTATGCTCCAGGTATATTATACAATGTATAGATATATACAAATATAGACAGGTACCACGCCCCTGAGACAGTTCTGTCATTTTACAAAATTAGTTTCACTTCCTGTTTGTATTGAGTATATGGATGTATAGGAAAAGTATCTAGAGGTTCACATTGACACAATCATCTCATTTATTATTCTTGTATACAATATTTGATTTCATTTTATAACAAGTTTATGCTCAGTTTTGATTTTTATAAACATGGTTCTTATGACCGGTTTTGATCAATTGCAGTCATCTATTAACCATGATAGCTCTCATAACGTGTAGTCTAGCAATGTTAAAAGTATATATTTTGATAGGCAAACTTGATTTTTTGTGCCATGTGTACATATATATATATATATATAATGTAATCATTGTATCACTTTGTATTATTGTAGGAAGTCACACATATAGCCAGCTGTGTATAACTGATAACTGTTAAAGGGGCATTCCTTTGTTTGAATGAAGGTTAGGTCGTCAAAATTAAACTTACTGGAAAATATGTCTTTTTTCCCAAGTAGTTAAAGTTATAATCTTTACATTAATAAGGCAATTTTACTCTCAAGATAAACCAAAGCTCTTCCAGTATCAAGTTCTGAAATTTTTTTAATCAACCCGAAGTATCGCTTATTACTACAAAGTATTACATACAGTATTTGTATACAATATGCCTTTTTCGGCATAGCCGTATAATATTCTTTTGACCCTGATATGATGCGGACAGGTGGCGTTACTGGTCAAGATGAAGTATGTGATTGGTCAATGTAGCGGTAAATGCAAAATGCAGACATGCAGTTAAAAATGAAACAAAAGTTAAGATTGAATGCAAGCTGAATAAGTGGATGTATCTTTTCAAATGACACATTAATAAAAAATCATATTCCTGATTCAAATGCAGTCTTATTATTACCAAAAATGATTCAAACTGATAAAATTTTGTTATCCGAGCTGAAACGCATTAGTTCGTTGATTTATTTCACCAGCAGTTTTACATTATAACCACCAGCATTAAAACTATGCTGTTTTATCTTTTAAAGATATTTCTTGTTCTTGCATTAATTTCATTACATGTAGGCACAAACACTTATATAATCATCGTCCGGACATAGATTTCATCAATAGAAATTGTGCCTGTGTCTGATGTCTGAACGAAGAAATGCTCCTATAAGGGATATTGTAGCCAGATCAGAGGAGTTATCTCCCTTTGTTGGAGCTCATTCTGCACATGAGTTTTGATGAGCAGTAATATATCCACGAGAGGACTCTAGAAATATAGTAAATCTACACATGGTAGGTGCTGACGAAAAGTGACCCAATTATATGGTACAGGTACTACTGTTTGAAGTATATCACTTTGATAAGTGGTGCCTGTCTGACAAACCTAGAGTCCTTCCATTGGGTAGATAATTGGAATTGCCTTAAAATATCTACTTCACCCAATGGAAGGACTCGAGGAAGTGATTTTATTTGGAACAGTACCATACGATCAGATGCACGTTCTCCTATTGGAAATAATTTCTTTATTTCTGGAGCCAGCCTGTTGGATATTACTTTTACTATATAGATTACAGAATTTCCTAAAAGCATATTTCATGTATATGTACACATATTGTAAGCCATGCATAAGTATGCTGATTGCAGTTGATTTTTTCTTGACAGAAATTGAGGTATTATCTGATTTTATACATTATTATCACACATGTAATATTAAAACCTTCCATTGCTATGTTTCCACAATTGATGCTAAAGTTGATATCAACAGTGTTTTTATTAAGATTTTTTGAAAGTGATATTGCCTGATTATTATGTATATACATAGTAAACTGGGCATCATTGGTGTGTATTTTTGTATTTAATCAACATGTTGAAGTTCTGTATCCTTTCATAGAAAACCATCTATTAAAATGCAGCTCTGTTTTGGTTTGAGTGCTTAAGTATCATCCACTGTAGCCATACTGATGAATAAGATATATACCTGTACAAGTATAGGACAGCAGATGTAGGACATTTATTGAGATCAACAGGGGTAATATATCGGAGTGTTGTATTCGCTGCTTTCACAAACACATAGGATCTACAATATTTAGACCAAAAACGTCATCTGTTTTAATTGATATAACTATATAATGAGTCAGGAAAAACATTATGAAATTTTTGTTTTACCTTGAAAATTATGTGAGAAATGTAATATTTTGTGTGTTGAAAATTGGTTGGTAATTATTATTGGTACATTAATAATGAGTTTGTAGAAAACAATCACAAATATCTCCAGAATTATGAGTGAAAATAAAGCAATGTACAGTAATTTTTATAGTCATTTCCCTGAGAAATCGACATATTTTTTCCGTGTGAATATTGTAGATCCTATGACCTTATTAACCCAGATTTACTAGTGGTTTTCTCTACAGAAATGTTTTGAAGTGATTACCTAAAGCTGCTTTCGAGTTTAAAGTAATTTTTTGGCTTTGTGTTTTAAAAAGTCGTACTTGTATTAATATCTCTCGTGCAACTATTTACTGATAGGTCTAGTTTGTGTATTTCTAAAATCATGATAATTATAAATTATTACATAGACAAAGATATGTACATGTATTACACCAGTAAATTTAGATTCCAACACATCAAGTATTAAATGTTTTAAGCGGCTAAATTACTTATATGAATACTTAATATACAGTTTACTTTATTCAAAAGGATTACAATATACTGTCCGCTGTAACAGGGATCTTAATTAGGAATACTTGATTCAAAAGGATTACAATATACTGTATGCTGTAACAGGGATCTTAATTAGGAATACTTGATTCAAAAGGATTACAATATACTGTATGCTGTAACAGGGATCTTAATTAGGAATACTTGATTCAAAAGGATTACAATATACTGTCCGCTGTAACAGGGATCTTAATTAGGAATACTTGATTCAAAAGGATTACAATATACTGTATGCTGTAACAGGGAAAGGGCAAAGTTACTGGTATCAATACTTAATATACAGTTTACTTGATTCAAAAGGATTACAATATACTGTCCCTGTCACAGGGATCTTAATTAGGAAGGACAACAGAGGACTTGACCAAATATTTTTGTCAGTGTTGATAAAATGAGATTTTGTTATCCATGTACGTTTTGACTGTTGAGTTTGATTCTGAAAACAGTTTAAAATCTGTCACAGTTAAAAACTACAAGTTATTTTTATCAATTAATGAGCAATTAATATGTGAAATAGTTAAATATGAGAGTATAGTTACTAAAATGTCACGTGAGTATTGATGTACGCCTTCAACAGTGTAGTAGAATATACCGAGTAGTACTGATTATTCTGTCCATGTAGTGTTTTCAACATTTTCTCCAATTACATGGTTGATCTTGCATTCGCCTCAGTATTTGGGGTGCTGACGCGTTACATGCGACATTTATATGAGCGGTATTGACACATTACACATGTGACACAGTTATATGAGCGGTATTGACACATTACACATGTGACAGAGTTATATGAGCGGTATTGACACATGTAAGTAGTGTGTTCTGATGGTGACCCATCATTGTTAATCTTTGTTAGTGCTACGCCCACCGTTCAGGTGATTTTTTGTTTGGTGCCCTCAGTAAGGAAGTTTGTAAAAAGCAGTGTTTGGATCAATTAAAATGTTCTTGTTCAGTATATCGGGGCTTCTCTTGTTTTTAGCTCACCTGGTCCGAAGGACCAAGGTGAGCTTATGCCATACCGTGGCCGCCGTCTGTCCGTCCGTCCGTCCGTCCGTCAACAATTGACTTATTTGACTTCTTCTTCATAACCGCTGATCAGAATTTGAACAAATTTGGTCAGAAGCATCCCTATGGGAAGGGGACTCAAAATTGTACAAATGATGGGGCTGACCCCCTGGGGGCCTCTGGGGTGGGGCCAAAAGGGGTCAATTTGGAGCTATTGATATAAACGACTTCTTCTCTGAAACCAAGCAATGGCTATCGCTCCTATTTGCCAGGTACCATCACTATGGGGTAGGGATTCAAAATTGCATAAAGGAAGGAGCTGACCCCCAAGGGGGCAGAGGTCAGGGTCAAAAGGGGTCAATTGGTCTAAACAAGTTCTCTGAAACTTAAGCAATGGATATCACTCACATTTGTGTGGTAGCATCCCTATGAGATCGCGCCAAAAGTCAATATCATTTCATGGATTAATGCACTTTTTGGAATTTTCAGTATTAAAATGAAACCAATGTACATGTACCCATATAAAATGCCTATGAAATATATTGACATAGCAATACCAGCGACAAATATACTTGTTTCATATCTCATGAAACCAGGTGAGCGATACAGGCCCTCTGGGCCTCTTGTTTGTGACAATGATCAAACACGTGTGTGATTAGAGGTATGGTTTTGTTTAGTATTGTCTTTTTTTCAGCAAGAACATTTGGATTAAAATAAATCTGAAAATTTGCATAGGATGGAATTTTGATAATGATATGTTGAAAGTGTTGAACTGATCCTGATGGAGACATGTAGTAGCAGCACCTCAATTACTACTTAGAAATGTTCAAATGTTGGCGCTTGACACCAGGCCAGAAGGCATCTGTTTTCAGTCCAATGTCCGTCTGGCATTGCACTTTCCTCTAATTAAATGACTACTTATTTCAAAAATCGAAAGGCCTAGAACGGTCATGATATTTGGCAAGGGGTATCTGAGATGGAGTCCCCCAGCTTTATGAAATGAAATGACCTTGACTCCTATTCATGGTCACGGGCATCAAATTTGTTAAAAAGTTCAAAATGACTTCTGATTAACTAAGACATAGAATAAAGATGTGCGGTTGCTGAGTTTTGCAAAAAGAATAACCTTTACCCATATTCAAGGTCAAAGGGTCGAGTTTGTTAAACTATTCAAATGACTTCAGATTAAGTAAAAAGGCAAGAGTATCTTTAGCGCGATACAAGCCGACTGGGACTCTTGTTCAAATAACCCATATTCAAGAGCAAAGGTGAAATGTGCTAAATCTTCAAATGAATCGACTAGTTCAGAAACGAAACCGACCCTATTTAAAAAGCAGGGCTTGATATTTGGCACTAAAAGAATTTAGGATCCATGCTAAATTCAAGGTGGCTGCTGCGACAGTTGTACTCAATACAAACGTATTCCAGAGATTTTAGATAATTTGTTTTTAGCCCACCATCATCAGATGGTGGGCTATTTAAATCGCCTTGCGTCCTTGGTCTGTGGTCCGTCCCTCTGTCCGTCCGTAAACAATTCTTGTTATCGCTATTTCTGAGAATGTACTGAAGGAATCTTACTGAAATTTCATATGTAGGTTGCCCTTGGTCTGTAGTTATGCATATTGCATTTTGGGACCGATCGGAAAGCAACATGGCCGAAAGGCAGCCATCTTGGATTTTGACAATTGAAGTTTGTTATCGCTATTTCTGAGAAAGTACTGAAGGAATCTTTCTGAAATTTCATATGTAGGTTGCCCTTGGTCTGTAGTTATGTATATTGCATTTTGGGACTAATCGGAAAACAACATGGCCGACAGGCAGCCATCTTGGATTTTGACAATTGAAGTTTGTTATCGCTATTTCTCAGAAAGTACTTAAGGGATCTTTCTGAAATTTCATATGTAGGTTGCCCTTAGTCTGTAGTTATGCATATTGCATTTTGGGACCGATCGGAAAACAACATGGCCGAAAGGCAGCCATCTTGGATTTTGACAATTGAAGTTTGTTATCGCTATTTCTGAGAAAGTACTGAAGGGATCTTTCTGAAGTTTCATATGTAGGTTGCCCTTAGTCTGTAGTTATGCATATTGCATTTTGGGACCGATCGGAAAACAACATGGCCGAAAGGCAGCCATCTTGGATTTTGACAATTGAAGTTTGTTATCGCTATTTCTGAGAAAGTACTGAAGGGATCTTTCTGAAGTTTCATATGTAGGTTGCCCTTAGTCTGTAGTTATGCATATTTCATTTTTGGACCAATCGGATAACATGGCCGACAGGCAGCCATCTTTGATTTTGACAATTGAAGTTTGTTATCGCTATTTCTGAGAAAGTACTGAAGGGATTATTCTGAAATTTCATATGTAGGTTGCCCTTAGTCTGTAGTTATGCATATTGCATTTTGGGACTAATCGGAAAACAACATGGCCGCCAGGCAGCCATCTTGGATTTAGATAATTGAAGTTTGTTATCGCTATTTCTGAGAAAGTACTGAAGGGATCTTTCTGAAGTTTCATATGTAGGTTGCCCTTAGTCTGTAGTTATGCATATTTCATTTTTGGACCAATCGGATAACATGGCCGACAGACAGCCATCTTTGATTTTGACATTTGAAGTTTGTTATCGCTATATCTCAGAAAGTACTTAAGGGATCTTTCTGAAATTTGATATATAGGTTGCCCTTGGTCCGTCGTATTGAATTTTGGGACCAATCTGAAAACAGCATGGTCGACATATCATATATAAGTTCCCCTTGTTTGAAAAGGACTGGAGGGGAGGGATGTTTCTCAATTTGCACAGATTAGTAAGAGGAAGGGGAAAATAGAGAGAAGATCAATCTGACATGGAACCTATAAAGATCATTCAATGGTGAGCGCCAAGATCCCTCTGGGATTTTTTGTTGAATTATAGCATCCTCAATACTGAGGGGTAACATAACATCTGCCGTGAAATATATTTTTCCCAACCATACTGAATATTGAGAGCAATGATTCGGGTCACACCTCTTGATGCTATTTCGGTTAAACGCCAAAAGGGCCATTTGACTGCCTTCAATGAAGAATGTCTTTCTCTGGAGAAGGTGACACGCGAGTCCTGGCCCACGGACACACGAACCCAGATCTAGGCCCAGGGGACGGTCCATGCTAGCCGATCCACCAGTTCGACAATCGGAAGGTCTTCATTGTAGCTTTCAGATTTACTCTTTTATAGACAGATGTAAATAAAACAATTTCTGGGTCTGTTATTCTTGAATGTTTGTACGTACAAGGGTACATGATGCACTGTGTGTCATCAGAAGAAATTCACTTAATTTCTAGACATCGCGATAGCGAGCAATGATCCAGTATCTCCGGAAACCACAATACCCGAGACGGTATTTGGAATATATCTCTGACAAACGGAGGTACATGTACTTAAAATCTCTCTTTACCTGACATCATAGTGACCTTATGCATTAGTGTCGCTGACATTGTACCATTACAACATGAGAATGAAATGAAAGCCTGTTCTTATTATTTAATATATTATGCCCGCGCTATTTTTTAATCACTTTCGTTGTCCAACAAAATCACATCCAAAGAATCTAGACACCAGAGAAACTGTAATACCTATAAAATGTCTGCGTGGTCTCTGGACCGACTCCATTCCATTTCCCGTCCGTTTGGGAATCAAACCCAAACGTCTTGTATAAGACAAGTCCACTAACCACTGCGCCACCCGACCATCCTCGTGATGGATATAAACTGTCGGAGCTAGTACCTTTCTTACTTTTTTCCAAATGAAACGTAGGTGTTAGAAGATAGATGTACATTGATATAGGTATCTGATTATGAACGAGCCACAGAGTTGTACACCTCAGGTATGTTTAGCCCCGGGGCGTACGTCACTTGTGACGTGACGAACAAGGAAGCATGCCAACCCTACCCACCACACAGTGTACAGATACACCAACAGCTGTGAAATATACGGTACATTGGACGTTATATCAGAACACAACACAAAACGGGTAAGTCAAGTTAGACGTTATTTTACTGTTATAATAACACAAACCAAGGACGTTATACAAACGTTGTTTTCTGAAGCGTGTGTCCATTGGACAGTTTTTAACCTAAAGCAGCATTTTAATCAATAGTATATGTTTGAAAAGACGGACACATTGTATCATAAGTGTTTACTATTCCAGCTTTGTGATATACTTTCATACAAAAGACCAAAGTTACACTTTTATCGTATCAGTTTCACTAAATAACTTGTATGGTAAGTCACGTCTTTGATGTTGTTTTCAAAATACATTACAGAATATTTCCATATGTATATTTACTTAGAAACCAAACGTGGAAACTTCACAGATTGCCTCTCATTCTTCAAATAACACCCAGTTGAAATGACATTAATTTAAAAACTAAACCCTGTTTAAATTCAGTTACGTAAATCATATTAACAGTAAGTTAAAATTTAGTTTAAACGAATTTTGTTAATTCCGAAATCTCCCACAATGTTGAATATTAGCCGCCTTGGTTCTGTAGATGTGGATGTTGTCAAGCCCTGTATCACACTCATAGACTTGTTATAGCCGTTTAATTACATGAATTTATAACGAAAAAGAATACGAAGGATTTCAACGATAACTTATATATAATAATAGAGCGCCTAAAAACATGAATGTGACATACATGTTCTTTTGAAAAGAATTAAAAGTTTAAGACTACGTATCAATTGCATTCCAAATCATTGATGGTTATTTGGACTTTGTTCATTAAAAAGCATCACGCCAATAAATAAATAAATAAATAAATGAATAAATAAATACCAGTAGTCTCATTGTATATGTAACCTTATTGTACCCGCAAGGCCATTTTTGAGCAAAAATGTCTACATTTATTTTGAATCCTTGAGTCTTAAAGTGAAAAAAATGCCATAATACCAGTACATATTCTTGGTATTCAAGATCGTGACCTATAGGTCTAATTAACTAAGTGACGTCACGGACTGATGACAGGATACAGAGGTGAGCGGGTACACATCTGAATCAGTCGCGATACATATTAATAAGCATTCAATCAATCCTAGACACTCTAAATCAAGCGATTCGTTAATGTAGCTGTTATAACGGAATACGTATATATATGTATATATTCGATTATAATATTTCTATAAACATCCCTTGCTATTGGTTGCGGTAATTAATTCTCTAAATAAAACGATCTTGCAGCTAATTTGTATTTGTGTATCGCATTGTTTTCTTCCACAGCCATGTCGGGATCAAAAAGTAAAGGATGTATGAAAACAGCTATCATCATATTTAACCTGATCGTGTTTGTAAGTGTCTGTCTTTAATTTATCTTTATTAATGTCTGTATGTCTGTCTTTTATTTATCTTTATTAGTGTTAGTTTATCCCGAGTTTATATTTATTATGTGTCTGTCTGTAGTAATCTCTATAAGTGACTTTGTTTAGTTCATCTCTATTATTGACTGTTTAGTTTATCTTTATAAGTGACAGTGTTTAGCTAAACTTTATCAGTGACTTTGTTTAGTTTATCTCTATTAGTTTCTGTAGTTAGTTTATCTCTATTAGTGACTTTGTTTATTTTATCTCTATTAGTTACTGTTGACTTTATCTCTATTATTGACTGTTTAGTTTATCTTTATTTGTGACTGTGTTTAGTTTATCTTTATTAGTAACTGAGTTAAGTTTATCTTTATTAGTGAAGTGACTGTTTATTTTATTTCTTATGAGTGTCTGTATTTAGTTTATCTCTATTATTGACTGTTTAGTTATCTTTATTAGTGACTGTGTTTAGTTATCTTTATTAGTGACTGTGTTTAGTTATCTTTATTAGTGTCTGTTTAGTTTATCTCTATTAATGACTGTGTTTAGTGTATCTCTATTAGTGACTGTTTAGTTTATCTTTATTAGTAACTGAGTTAAATTTATCTTTATTAGTGACAGTGTTAACTTTATCTTTATTAGTGACTGTGTTTAGTTATCTTTATTAGTGTCTGTTTAGTTTATCTCTATTAATGACTGTGTTTAGTGTATCTCTATTAGTGACTGTTTAGTTTATCTTATTAGTAACTGAGTTAAATTTATCTTTATTAGTGACAGTGTTAACTTTATCTTTATTAGTGACTGTGTTTCGTTTATCTTTATTCGTGACTGTTTAGTTTATCTTTATTAGTGACAGTGTTAACTTTATCTTTATTAGTGACAGTGTTAACTTTATCTTTATTAGTGACTGTGTTTAGTTTATCTTTATTAGTGACTGTTTAGTTTATCTTTATTAGTAACTGAGTTAAATTTATCTTTATTAGTGACAGTGTTAACTTTATCTTTATTAGTGACTGTGTTCCGTTTATCTTTATTCGTGACTGTTTAGTTTATCTTTATTAGTGACTGTGTTCCGTTTATCTTTATTCGTGACTGTTTAGTTTATCTTTATTATTGACTATGTTTAGTTTATCTTTATTAGTAACTGTGTTTAGTTTATCTCTATTAGTGACTATGTTTCGTTTATCTCTATTATGTGTCTTGTCTTTAGCCTGTTTTCAAGTTTCTGTTTTAAGTTTATCTTTATCTAGCAGTTGTCTTTATTATTGACTGTCTAAGTTATCTTTATCACGTTCCATCTTTAGTTTATCTTTATTTAGCGTTTATCATCGATTAATCTTCATCTAGTGTCGTCCTTAGGTTATCTTTATCATTGACTGGCTTTAGTTTACTTATGAAGTGCCTGTCTTTGGTTTAACTTTATTTAGCGTTTGTCTTTAGTTTATCTTTATCATTGACTGGCTTTAGTTTACTTATGAAGTGCCTGTCTTTGGTTTAACTTTATTTAGCGTTTGTCGTTAGTTTATCTTTATCATTGACTGGCTTTAGTTTACTTATGAAGTGCCTGTCTTTGGTTTAACTTTATTTAGCGTTTGTCTTTAGTTTATCTTTATCATTGACTGGCTTTAGTTTACTTATGAAGTGCCTGTCTTTGGTTTAACTTTATTTAGCGTTTGTCTTTAGTTTATCTTTATCATTGACTGGCTTTAGTTTACTTATGAAGTGCCTGTCTTTGGTTTAACTTTATTTAGCGTTTGTCTTTAGTTTATCTTTATCATTGACTGGCTTTAGTTTACTTATGAAGTGCCTGTCTTTGGTTTAACTTTATTTAGCGTTTGTCTTTAGTTTATGTTTATCATTGACTGGCTTTAGTTTACTTATGAAGTGCCTGTCTTTGGCTTAACTTTATTATGCATTTGTCTTTAGTTTATCTTTGGTTTAACTTTATTATGCATTTGTCTTTAGTTTATCTTTGGTTTAACTTTATTATGCATTTGTCTTTAGTTTATCTTTATGAAATGTCTATCTACTAAGTGTCTTTACGCTGTTAAAAAACTCGCTTATCTGTTGAAAAACTTGCTAATCTGTTGAAAAACTTGCTAATCTGTTCTGAATGTGTCTAATCAGAATTCGCTATAAGGTGTTAATAACTCATTAAGCTGTTCAGAAAGTCACCAATAAGTTTCGAAATTCAGTAAGCTTTCCTGAAAGTCCCTTATCGGTCTAGGGAAACCAGTTCCGTATAGAAACCAAATAATGTCTTTAACTTTTGTCAGTAGGTGTTATCTTAAACTTGTCAATTGAGAGAACATTTCGATGTTGGACAGTTGAAGTTCTGATTGTTGCCTTCTTAATTTGCTAACTGAATGCAACTTTAAGTTGCAATTCTTTTAATCTTAAATGCTTATGATAGCAATGTATGATTTGAACTTTATTTAACGTTTTGTGAAGAAATCGTCAACAGTTAGCGAACCTGCTCTGTAAATATATTTCTCTGATGATTGACGTTTTCAGATCGCAGGATCAACAGTGCTAGCACTCGGAATTTTCAGCCTCGTTTCGGATTATGGTGCTAAACAATTATCTTCGGTGCTTGGCAACGATTTGTATCATGATGCCGCCTACGTTGCCATAGCAGCAGGAGCCGCTATATCGGCCATTTCTATGTGTGGCTGCTGTGGATCCATTAAGGAAAGCAAGTGCATTCTGGGAATGGTATGTGACGTGTTGTATTGTTTTCTAGGTCATGTGATCAGGTTATTGGCCTTTAATCTATTTCGCCAGTGTGATGGACAATTTAGATTTCAGTTTCCTGTTTACGTTTGTTTTATTTTTGTTTTGTTTCTCCTTGACACTCCTCTTTTGACTAGCTGCAGGGGGTACATTTAACCAGTATCGGCAACCGTAAATAAACTGTCACAGACTTCCGGTTACATTGAAGCTTGCTGTCAACCTTGCAAAATGAGAAATTCTTTAGACCTTTATTTAAAAATCTCGTATGAAATTGAAAACTTATACTAAAAGCCCCCTGATTATGCCAGCAAATCGCTATGTACAAACTGCATTACATAATTAGCCATTGGGTAACGTGTGATAATCGATATGCTTTAATGATTTTTTTTATCTTGATTTTATTTTCTTTCCAGTATCTTGTATTCATGAGCCTCATCTTTGTCGTGTTGTTAACCGCCGCTGTCCTTATCTTCATATTTCTTGGACAAGTGAGTTGAACAACCAAGTAAATCTACATGTATATTAAAACTAAAGCTTGTACTTTTAACTCGAGAATATACACTTAAGGACGTATGCTACCTTAATGTGACGTTGATGTGTCAATTGCAAAGGAATTCCATTCTGCTTTTTCTCGAAAACGGAAACACCCCTGGTGTCCAGACATGGATTAATATTTGCTAAGATTTCAAGGACAATACCTCCTGTACAAATATAAATAGGAGGCATATATCCTTAAATGTAAACTTAGTTAATGATATTTGGCTTACAAAGATAATGTAGTTTGTTTTAGATGTATTTAAGTAAATTGGCAGTATAATACACAATGTTTATATACAGCGCCCTATAGAGGTAACATTTTATGACGCCTTGCTTTCATTTGTTTCAGTCTAAGTGTATTATGGTCAATCATGTGTTTAGATGTTTTAGGGAGTAAGTTTAACATTATTTAAAAATCATCCCTATATAAGCATTTTATATATTCATATCAAAATTACATATGGGTTTCAAATTTCAGTCTCTGTGATTTGCAGAATAAAAATAATGTTAAAATGCATGTACTGAGATTTTTCATTGTTGATATCAAAATAACATTAATATACGTAGATCTCCAAGGACGCCAAGATATCAATGACGTCAATTCTGACGGAGCAGTACGGGGTGGACTTAGACGAGCGCGCCGACAACAGAGTAGTAACGGATATGTGGAACTTTATGCAGAAACAGGTACATTGATAGGAGTTATTCCCCTTGCATCGTGATTTCTCGTCTCTACAGACCCTCCAAAGCGTTACCAGCTGTCAAGCACTCAGAAACTTGACATTGCCCAATCTCACGGTCCATATAATGTGTATTATAGCACAGGAACAATATTCTGCCCAAATTTTTATCTTATCACTAGCATAGGGCTAGTATATACCTAAAATCCGCTAGCCTGAACTAAAAAAATACTTGTATACCGACCCACTGTCCATATATGCCAGGTACACTTGAATACTACAGTTATAATGACCACGTGGCCAGGGAAGTAATGTCAAGTTCCTGTGTATCATAAAACATAAAGGACATTGGGATTTAACATTCTATTGTGACTAGACCCTGTGATCAAATGATGGTACATGTAGTTTGGCATCAGAAAGAACAGAGAAACTTTAACAAAGCATTAATTTACACTATTTAGAGCATGGAACCGGGTTTTGATTGTCTTATCTGACATACATTGGTACTTAATGTACCATTGTAAACGATTTGACCTCGAGTCTTAGAGGAAAGAAGAGGTTATTTAATTTACATTGTACTTACATGGTTATATGAGATAAAAAAAACTTAACATGTTTCGTGAGAAAGCGTAATTGGAAATATCTCTATGATCAGAAATATGACGTCTGACGTCATGATCTGTCCTACTGTGATATAATGACACATATTTCCCTAAGGTACTTATCTAACTATCGGCCATTGTCCCTGTCTATGAGGATTTTAATCAAAACTACACTACATTCAAATGTATCTTCATTACCTACTCATCATAGTACAAGTAGCTGTAGGAATGACATTCACACTGTGATGTCTAACAACAAAATATGGTACTGCTGAAAGTCACCAACTCACTGATAGCGAAATTATTTAATTTTCACTAATACCTGTTTTATGTGTTGAGTGTCGAACGATTTTATTCGAGATGATTTGAATTTTCAAATTAAATTTCTAAAAAATCTATTGAGGAAGAATGGTGACATCTTACAATGGGTAACACATAAGTAGGTACTTTTTCGAGGTTTAAATTTGATTTCGTTTATAAAGATTTCCACGGTAGCCTATAAAGCCACTGTCCTGTACTTATGGTTTATTTTAGTAGTTCCAATACAAAGTAAATATCTCCTCTACTTCCCGGCATAGCAGTCGAGGCGGCATCTTTATCATTTCTAATCAGTGGTTGTGACGTCATTTGATCGCCATTTTACAGACGAATGTCGCATGGTTTATGCCAATAAAACCCGATTGTAAGTGATAATTTAGTTGGAGTTCCGCTTAAATCGTCACCTCTGATACAATCATCGGTGTCCAGGGAGACATTCCGCCAAAAATATCAGATTTGTGACCCCACCTGCATATCCCACCATAATGCATTAGTGACGTATAACTACCGGTAAAAGTTTGGTGACGGCCATCACGATAGTATAACCTTTGACGAGATATTTATCCACTCCCATTCTGAGCTCCTTCCCGTGTCATAAAAGCCGTTTATCCTGTTCTTGGTTGTTTGATTACATGTTTTCGCCTATGCGCTTCCGCTTACTGTAACCCCAACACATCTTCGCGAGCGATTTATTTTCGCGATGTACACGTGACAAATTCTGATCTATCAAGGTAAACAGACTCTGAATCACACAGAACATGTTTGCATTTGATTTTGTTAAAATGTTTCTTATTCCTTCAACTTCATTTGAAATAATATTTTGTAGATCAGCCTTATTAGATATATAATGGTTGTTTTCTTTAAACAGTTACAATGTTGTGGCATATCAGGGGGACCTAACTCTACCACATCCTGGGCTGCATACAAGCTGGAGTCAAAGTGGTATACCCAATTTCCTGCAGGTAAGTTAATGACTTTGTTTTTAACTTTTCAATTGAAGTGACTTTCAAGCGTGATATAACTTTTTAGAAGAAACGTTATGAAGATGTTTCCAGGAAGTATACGTTGCTACCAAGCCACTTTTCGCATATTAAGTCAATGCCATCTGGACATGTTTTGGCTTTGCTTATCGGGACACTTCGTGGTTTTACCCTCGACGTCATGTTCACATAAAGGGCTTCATTCATAAATAGCCATGCAGTGTTTTAGATAGTCCCAGTTCGATAAAAACGTATACAAATCAGTCGCAAATGAGGATTTACAGCGAGAACACAGTGGGACGTTTTCTAGCTTTGTGAGTTTTCCTATCCCTCTTGTTATTATCTAATCATTTGGGGTTTTGTGGGGGACAGATTTCTTTGGGTCCAAACTAATATCTACCTAGAGATGTTCGTGAACGTAAGGAACGATAACTCTGGGTATAAATTGAGTCCAAGTAAACATCGTCTATATTTTCAAACTGCGTGATCGTCTATCGAACTAATGTTCTCAATTAATTAAGCAAATAAGTATACGACTCAACACTATTTAATATATTCTCTTGCTTAACAAATGTATCCATGTATTATATCATATGTCCTGTACAATTTTGTATGTAATTCTCCACACTTTATATGTTTATTAGAATCAAATCTTTGTCATTGCCATTGTCATTGTCATTGTCATTTCTTACTTCCCAGGAGTGCCGTTTGTGCCAGACAGTTGCTGTAAGCCCGAGGGTGACCTTGAGCTGTGTACAGGGATGAAGACGTTTTCTGGCCCACCAGGGGCCGATGTTCCTCTACTGCCCGGCACCAGCAGAAACCCCCACATGTACGATACGGTGAGTTTATATAAACATTTGATATCTGTATGCTAGGTTAACATATTATATTGTCACTGATACTAATTTTCGTGAATAATATTTTTTCGACAACTTTATTTTCGCGAGTTTAAGTGCATTTACGGTGTTTAGACTCTCATTGTTAAATTAATCATTGATCGCGAGTAAACCATCTGAAAAGAATACATACCCTACTTTAATTGTTTTAAATTTTCAGTCCGGTTAATATATTTTGTAGTGAAATCGATATAATTCATAAATGAACTGCTTATAAGAAAACTATTTATTACATAATGGCGAACATCAGTATTACCTATACAGCTACTTTCCGTACTGAACTGATTGTTAATCTAATTACAGTGCAATTTTTCTTGAGACAAGTTCGAATAAACGCCCCACCGATATATTTCGGTATATATTTCTTCTTTCGCAAATTCTGAATATAAATCATTAGCAAAACACCATTACCCTGTTGATAGCCGTCTATATCATATGCATGATATCTGATTCAATGTTTGTTGACAGGGTTGTTATGACGAGGTTGTCCATTACGTACAGAGTCACGCCCTTATTATCGGAGGGGGAGCGTTAGCCGCAGTCGTAATCATTGTAAGTAAAGAACAGAAGTATCACTCGGAACTCATCGAAATGTGATTCGCGTACCATCAAATCGGACGTGACGAGGAAGCGTCATTTTTTCCAAAACAACATTACTCTTTTTTTTGCAGTACATGATAATACTGACAGGGTATCGATTCCGTTATATAATCTCTTTTAACTACACTACCATTTTTCCTCGCGCCGCTTACGAGTAAATGATTCTCCAGCTGTCATAACTTATAACATTTGAGGTGTTGTATGAAGCACAATCGTGGAGTTCCGTTCCACAGATCTTAGTTGATTGTGACAGGTTACATACACATAGTTCCGATGAGTGCTCCTACTATTGAAAGTGGTCCTTGTATACAGGACGTCTAGTCCACATTGGTACTGGTCCTTGTATACAGGTCGCCTAGTCCACATTGGTACTGGTCCTTGTATACAGGACGTCTAGTCCACATTGGTACTGGTCCTTGTATACAGGTCGCCTAGTCCACATTGGTACTGGTCCTTGTATACAGGTCGCCTTGTCCACATTGGTACTGGTCCTTGTATACAGGTCGCCTTGTCCACATTGGTACAGGTCCTTGTATACAGGTCGCCTTGTCCACATTGGTACAGGTCCTTGTATACAGGTCGCCTTGTCCACATTGGTACAGGTCCTTGTATACAGGTCGCCTTGTCCACATTGGTACTGGTCCTTGTATACAGGTCGCCTAGTTCAAATTGGTACTGGTCCTTGTATACAGGTCGCCTAGTCCAAATTGGTACTGGTCCTTGTATACAGGACGCCTAGTCCACATTGGTACTGGTCCTTGTATACAGGTCGCCTAGTCCACATTGGTACTGGTCCTTGTATACAGGACGTCTAGTCCACATTGGTACTGGTCCTTGTATACAGGACGTCTAGTCCACATTGGTACTGGTCCTTGTATACAGGACGTCTAGTCCACATTGGTACTGGTCCTTGTATACAGGACGCCTAGTCCACATTGGTACTGGTCCTTGTATACAGGACGTCTAGTCCACATTGGTACTGGTCCTTGTATACAGGTCGCCTTGTCCACATTGGTACAGGTCCTTGTATACAGGTCGCCTTGTCCACATTGGTACAGGTCCTTGTATACAGGTCGCCTAGTCCACATTGGTACTGGTCCTTGTATACAGGTCGCCTTGTCCACATTGGTACAGGTCCTTGTATACAGGTCGCCTTGTCCACATTGGTACAGGTCCTTGTATACAGGTCGCCTTGTCCACATTGGTACAGGTCCTTGTATACAGGTCGCCTTGTCCACATTGGTACTGGTCCTTGTATACAGGTCGCCTTGTCCACATTGGTACAGGTCCTTGTATACAGGTCGCCTTGTCCACATTGGTACAGGTCCTTGTATACAGGTCGCCTTGTCCACATTGGTACAGGTCCTTGTATACAGGTCGCCTTGTCCACATTGGTACTGGTCCTTGTATACAGGTCGCCTTGTCCACATTGGTACAGGTCCTTGTATACAGGTCGCCTTGTCCACATTGGTACAGGTCCTTGTATACAGGTCGCCTTGTCCACATTGGTACTGGTCCTTGTATACAGGTCGCCTTGTCCACATTGGTACTGGTCCTTGTATACAGGTCGCCTTGTCCACATTGGTACAGGTCCTTGTATACAGGTCGCCTTGTCCACATTGGTACAGGTCCTTGTATACAGGTCGCCTAGTCCACATTGGTACTGGTCCTTGTATACAGGTCGTCTAGTCCACATTGGTACTGGTCCTTGTATACAGGACGTCTAGTCCACATTGGTACTGGTCCTTGTATACAGGACGCCTAGTCCACATTGGTACTGGTCCTTGTATACAGGTCGTCTAGTCCACATTGGTACTGGTCCTTGTATACAGGTCGTCTAGTCCACATTGGTACTGGTCCTTGTATACAGGTCGTCTAGTCCACATTGGTACTGGTTCTTGTATACAGGTCGTCTAGTCCTCATTGGTACTGGTTCTTGTATACAGGACGTCTAGTCCACATTGGACAGGTCCTTGTATACAGGTCGTCTAGTCCACATTGGTACTGGTTCTTGTATACAGGTCGTCTAGTCCTCATTGGTACTGGTCCTTGTATACAGGACGTCTAGTCCACATTGGACAGGTCCTTGTATACAGGTCGTCTAGTCCACATTGGTACTGGTCCTTGTATACAGGACGTCTAGTCCACATTGGTACTGGTCCTTGTATACAGGACGTCTAGTCCACATTGGTACTGGTTCTTGTATACAGGTCGTCTAGTCCACATTGGTACTGGTCCTTGTATACAGGACGCCTAGTCCACATTGGTACTGGTCCTTGTATACAGGTCGTCTAGTCCACATTGGTACTGGTCCTTGTATACAGGTCGTCTAGTCCACATTGGTACTGGTTCTTGTATACAGGTAGTCTAGTCCACATTGGTACTGGTCCTTGTATACAGGACGTCTAGTCCACATTGGTACTGGTCCTTGTATACAGGTCGTCTAGTCCACATTGGTACTGGTTCTTGTGTACAGGACGCCTAGTCCACATTGGTACTGGTCCTTGTATACAGGTCGTCTAGTCCTCATTGGTACTGGTCCTTGTATACAGGACGTCTAGTCCACATTGGACAGGTCCTTGTATACAGGACGTCTAGTCCACATTGGTACTGGTTCTTGTGTACAGGACGCTTAGTCCACATTGGTACTGGTTCTTGTGTACAGGACGCCTAGTCCACATTGGTACTGGTCCTTGTATACAGGACGCCTAGTCCACATTGGACTGGTCCTTGTATACAGGACGTCTAGTCCACATTGGTACTGGTCCTTGTATACAGGTCGTCTAGTCCACATTGGTACTGGTTCTTGTGTACAGGACGCTTAGTCCACATTGGTACTGGTTCTTGTGTACAGGACGCCTAGTCCACATTGGTACTGGTCCTTGTATACAGGACGCCTAGTCCACATTGGTACTGGTCCTTGTATACAGGTCGCCTAGTCCACATTGGTACTGGTCCTTGTGTACAGGACGCCTAGTCCACATTGGTACTGGTTCTTGTGTACAGGACGCCTAGTCCACATTGGTACTGGTCCTTGTATACAGGACGCCTAGTCCACATTGGTACTGGTCCTTGTATACAGGACGCCTAGTCCACATTGGTACTGGTCCTTGTATACAGGTCGCCTAGTCCACATTGGTACTGGTCATTGTATACAGGTCGCCTAGTCCACATTGGTACTGGTCCTTGTATACAGGACGCCTTGTCCACATTGGTACTGGTCTTTGTATACAGGACGCCTAGTCCACATTGGTACTGGTCCTTGTATACAGGACGCCTAGTCCACATTGGTACTGGTCCTTGTATACAGGACGCCTAGTCCACATTGGTACTGGTCCTTGTATACAGGACGCCTAGTCCACATTGGTACTGGTCCTTGTATACAGGTCGCCTAGTCCACATTGTTACTGGTCCACTTAGTCCACAAAAAGAAAACCCCAAAAGTTCTCACTACAGAGGATCCGACTAGTAGTCAACAGACACATTAAAGACGCCACCATGTCGACAGCATATCCACTGCTTGTCACAAAAAAAAAAACAGCATCCGTAGTAGAGAAATACATCTAAGTTACACCAACGAATAATTTTTTTTAAAGTTTTTAAAGTTACATAACAAACTTAGAAGCGGAGAACGAAATAATTTCTTCAGCATGTAGTTAGTTATTCAATTTCAATTCAAAAAATGAAAAGAAAATTTCAAACATTTGGATGGTGGTAATAGCGTTATCTTTAAACCCAGATATCATCATCATGGTAACATCATCTCATCCCTCTAACATAAAAAAAAATCCTCCCTCTTCCGCCCTCTAAAAATAAAGGAACCTCCTCTCTCACCCCTTTAAGATAAAGGAATCCTTTCTTCTCCCACCCCTCTAAAATAATGTAACCCCACCTTCTCCCACCCCTCTAAAATAATATAACCCCACCCTTTCCCGACCCTCTAAAATAATGAAACTCCACCCTCTCCCACCCCTCTAAAATAATGTAACCCCACCTTCTCCCACCCCTCTAAAACAATGTACCCGCCCTCTTCCACCCCTTTAAAATAATGTAACTTCACCCTCTCCCACCCCTCTAAGATAAAGGAACCCCTTCTTCTCCCACCCCTCTAAAATAATGTAACCCCTTCTTCTCCCACCCCTCTAAAAATAATGTAACCCCACATTCTCCACCCCTTTAAAATAATGTAACCCCTTCTTCTCCCACCCCTCTAAAATAATGTAACCCCACCTTCTCCACCCCTTTAAAATAATGTAACCCCACCTTCTCCACCCCTTTAAAATAATGTAACCCCTACCTCTCCCACCCCTTTAAAATAATGTAACCCCTACCTCTCACACCCCTTTGAAATAATGTAACCCCACCCGCTCCCACCCATCTAAATAAAGGAACCTCTATCATATTTCCTTCATTGTAGAGGGTTGGTAGAGGGTGAGGTTCCATTATTTTAGAGGGGTTGTCATCCGTCACTCCATACGATATTCTTTCCCTACCGTTTCCCATCCACTGAAAGGCCGAACTGCCATGATAGTGGACGCTAAACCCGCTCATAATAATAGAAAAAAAAATGATAACACATTTTTGATTTTGCACAAAACACAATATTATACATGTAATAGACAAAGAATTTTTTTAATCGAACATACTAAGTAATCAGTCGGTGCGCTGACATATAGCAGGCGAACTCCATATACAAGCCTCAACATATGTGACGTGGCCAACTCCAGGAAGGTCCGCGGTCTATATAAGTTGTCCTGAGATGCAATAACCGTAGACAGTGCGAGGTTTTACTACCATTGTCCAGACAATATCCTTTCAGCCATCATTTAGTAAGTTTAATTTCGGACCAGAATCTGTTCTCTCTGTTTTATTACACTGAAAGCTAAACATACAGAGAGTAGTATTCACTGACACCATCGTGAGTTACTAAGGTATGTTATTGGTGTACAGTGTACACAATGAATTATTCTATAATATATACCATACAGGAGAAGCTTGTATGAATGTATCATTGCGTGGACATTTAAACTTGTTTAAATTTACAGGGATGTCATTTAGAGCGAGTTGTATTTTCTGATTGTAATTGGCTAAAATACGTTTGAACCACTTCTCGACATTTGTAAGCTTACTTCCTTAAAAACGTTTACGGAATATCAACTCGCATATGGTTTTTTATCCGGTTCTAGATTTTGCCATAGAAAGGTAATTAATTGTTCATATTTAATATTTTAGATATTGTCTAGATTCTATATTCGTTCTGCGTTTGTGAATTATCTATGATAAGTTGTTCGGAATAAATTCATTTCGAAACATTTGAAAGCACAAAAATGTATGAAAACGAACAAAAGTACATAACAACAGTTTGCAATGCAAGCCGTTTGAATTGCATGCATGGACTGGTTACCAAGATAGCCGGGAGGCGAGATATCGACAAAATGCCCCCACACGACATTTCCAGACACTTTTATCCCAAATGGTCGACAGCAAGTTTCCTCCTTATATTGTTTTGGTCGTAACATTTCATTTCTTAACAGTTTTCTGTAAACTGCTAGCGTGTTGAATCGCGTGTCTCGTCCCATTCTTTACCGCCAATCTCCCAGGAGCAGGGATTATATTATAGTAGAAACGGAAGACGGGTCTTTGTGGAGCGAAAGTCCTCACCAGAGAATTCCGGAATAGTCAAAGTGTTAGATATGTAGTTATAACTTGTCATTATAGATAGAATATATAAGTTAACATTTATCGCTAGAAAAATTATACATACAATTTTATATTCGCTATACTACATCACATTACTCGTTTGTTTTGTCGCCAGTTATTGTAGATTTCTGCTGAATTGAATTGTCAGGGTTTTTTTGCTTTTTGTTTTTTGATTTTGTATGTGTTTTTTTTTTTAATATTTCCATGCATTCGTTCCTATATATTTACTTTCTATACACTATATGCTTTATCTGTAACTTAGTCTAGTATTTTCGGAATTTATCGATATAGCGGTATTGGAGCGGATAACCGAAAAAACAAAAACAAAAACAAAAACAACCATGACATTTGGTTGGTACTTTAGGCCATAGTTAAAAGATTTAGATTATTAAAAAACGGAAGTAGAATTTTTCTCGATGCCTCCATATTTTTATCTAAATATTCTAGTCATGATAAGTACTTCAGATGGAATTCAATAATCAACGTAGATTATATTACATCCGGACAGTCGGCAATAAATTAAACAATCTTTAAAATAAGAAGAAAACAAATCCACCATTTTAACTGTCTGTTTTTATCGTTTCAGCTGTTTGGTATCATTTCCGGCGTCTGTTTATGCAAGAGAATAAGATATGACGCATTCCTCACGTAAATCACATGGCTATACCACGTGATCGCCACTTGACGGTCGGACGACGAATCAAGTCAAGGAACAACATTACCAATTAAAAATGGACTGGAACATGTTTTAAAAAAGCTGAAGATTTATATACATTGTACTTTAAATTTCGATACATTCATCTTGTTCTTATTTCGTAATTTATCATGATTGAAAAATGATTGTTCGCATGTAAAATACATGTACGAAAGAACATCAACTCGTATTCGATACATTATTTACACTTTTATCGCATGTGTATCCCTTGACTCCTCCAGAAATCCAGTATTCTAAGAAACGGGTGTCATGGTCTGACTTCCTGTTGTGTGCTGAGCTATAACCGGAAGAGGAAGTGGCCACCGTTTATCTGTCAAGATGCATGACGTAAATGTCGTTATCACAACCTAAGACCCAATATCCGGCTAATGTTATTTGTAATATTACATATCCGTTTATTTAATTGATTTTTATTTTTATTTTTATTATGTATTCAGAAGCCTCTTCGGTCGTTTCGTTTTAGTTTATCGAAAAATCAATTTTCGTGGGATGTGTTTTGTTTTCGATCAAAGCGACTTTGACGAAATGAAGTTGGCCGCAATTAGTAACATGGACAGCCATGCATTTCTTTAAAAAGACGTCTAGAAGATATCGCCATATAGCTTGGCGTATCGTGTCTAATCGGGGAATTAAAATCCCCTGCGCATTAGAATATAACATATTCTGCTACTAATTAGATCCATTCTCTCTCATCCACGTCATCTGTTGTAAATCATTTGTAATAAAATCACAGGGATTCGGCTTTTTATAATTATCTCTTGAGTATCAATGCCGTAGTAAATACACACACACATTATTACTGTATTAATGTGCCAGGTCCCTATGACCCCACTGGTATTACCGGTAATCTGATTCATTCACTGCCATGATCTACATCTGGTACAAATCACAGTGTTCCGTTGCATGCTGTATCCAATGTATGGGTCTGACATGTGGTAATTAAGTCATAATTAACCGGCGCGAGCGTATTATTGGAGGAATATATCATCAGGATGAGGAACGTTAGATAAAATAAATGACGAAGGTCAAAGACCGGTGTTGTTACTTAATTAATCACTCTCAAATGCCAATGATATACGTGTATTAAGGGAGGTACATTGTAGTTCTAGCGCTCTGTTCCTTCAACATTGAAGAGTTCCATTTTGTTCGGCATTTGTCTCGACTTCATAAGATTTGCAAATTCCCTGAAATGACTTTTAACATTTACGGGGGAAATACGCATGTTAGATATAAATCTAGATTACACGTGTCATGATTTAGTTTGTTCTGATTGGATAAGCTATGGTCACATGCAGGTCGAACCCCATGTTTATAAAATTCGAACAGCCGGACCATATGAACTCCGGAATGCAAAACACACTGACCAAATGTGGTGATATATGTGTCTTAGTGGATAGTTTGTGATATTCTAAGTAAGACATTTTGGTTGTATTTGTCTAAATGTTCAATTCTAAGATATATTGATACATGACGACAATTGTGATATAAAAAATGAAGGACCCTTGGTTGATAAATATTTTCTATCAGGTTAATATAAACTATATTGACTTCATCAAACGTTCATAATTGATAAATAACTAATTTACGATAAATAAACCTCCCAATGCATGTTTATACATAAAAAGGGTGTCAATTCTAATTAAAAAAATATGTTCAATATAACTCCCGGAGTTTTAATCAGATTAAAGGGGTGTGCAACTCTTTGTCTGAAGCAGTATTCTGCCTGATTCATGCCAATGTCTCCATTTCCTTTGTAAATATAAGATAATTTATACTTATGTGTCTGTGAGAATATGTATGTGTCATTATGTAAGCGAGTGAGTTCTATACGAGACCAATTTAACTCCATGTTGGTAAATAAACATATATCTGGGTATTAACATCCTTCCTGTTGTTGTTTGTTTGCTGTTACCTATCATCTCTCAGTATGTGGTGGTCGGATGGCGCAGTTGTAACTCACACACCTTTCATCTCGGTGACTGGTTCGATCCCCCACTCGGATGTAAGAAAGTGTCGGGTCACCTGTCCGACCACGTGTATGTATTCTCCGGGTACTCAGCTGGTTTCCTGGCATAGATAGACCCCCCCCCCCCCCCCCCCCCCCCCCCCCCCCCCCCTTCCATCCGGGTCATCACGCGTGATTAGTATTAATTCGTAAAATTCCTTTCGCAAGTGTTTATGACATAGATATATTTTATCAGTGTAAAGATGGCAACGACGACGAGCGGCGACGAATGACGAAAGTATAGGTACCATGACCATGAAGTTGAACATTTGTATCATGATGTCATTTCCGGTTGATGTATTCCTGCAATGATCTTAATTGAAATAATGATAAATGGCACGCTCAGTGGTAGGAAAAGTATGCGTAGAAATCTGAAGTCCTTTGGATTTTCTGTGAACATGACCAACGTCAACCAAAAAGGCCCAAGTGCCGTATCGGCTTCACATGAGTCGCCTCAAACGAATGAGTCATTGTAATTTTTTACGCTTTAACGCGATTTCACGATACACTAAACGATATGGCCCACAGTGAAGAGATCCCATCGGAAACATGGACCGATTTATCCGAAATTATGGGGCTCCACTGAATGAACGAGGTTCTATTGTACACACGAACCAGTGTCGTAACTAAAGAGTTTCCCTGTAGTCAACATAACGCGTGTATTCCTATTCATATTTGAAAACCAGAACCACAGCACGCGCAGATTGAAGTTTATGTCGTATTTGTGTTTATTTTGGGGGCACACTTCTCGGTTAAACGTGTAAACTGAGTCAATTTGTGGAATCCGATATGGTGTTATTACCGTAACATTAAGATTTTTGTTCATTTTTTGAAATTGAAATTGAGTTACAACTGTATCCGTGGGAGTCGTAAATCTCGACGTTTCTGTTCACAGGGACTTGACACGACGCACGGTCTGTATTTGTACTCATATAATAAATATATATGGATCGTGATTTGGGAATATGAAGTCCCTGTGTCTGGGTATACAAATGTTTAACTAAAAAGTTGACAAAATATCGATATTCAATGCACACCTATAACTATATTAACGTATCTTGAAATCATGACGTAAAATTAACAAAGGTCGAGCGCCAAAGGTCATATGATGACCGACTTAACAAGCACGTGACGATAACAATTAGTGTTTATATTCAGATTGATCTGATACAAGCATGACTGGTTTTCTTTACTTCATCAAGACAATATTGTATCAATATCTATATATATCCGTGTGACCAATGTACGGTCGATTGTTTTATTGTTAGTTAAATATGAGCTGTACGTGTATTATCGTATATGTCAAGTCGATCGGCCGGAGGAGTGTTAAATCATAACACATTACTTTTTAATATAAAATAATGTTTTGTACATAAAATAGTAAAGGAAGTATAAGTATTACACGTATCTACAACCCGCGACGTTTGAGATTTGAGGTTTGAGGTTGATTCTGTACGTCCGCCATGATGGCATTGGACAAATTAGCAAGTTACGCGAACAATTGTTTGATAAGAAGACTTGTGTAGAATTAATTTCATGTTTTGCAAAGTTGTGAGATTCATTAAGATATTGCAAATACGGCATTTGACAGTCATACGGTTATAGACTTACATGTATGTATGCGTCAGACACTGTATACTTCATTGATACCCCGTGTGGATGAATTATATAGCACCATAGTGATACACCACACACAGTGGAGTATTGGTGCTGGATACATAACTCATAAACCACGGTCATAGTTGACACAACATGATGAGAGCTCACAAGACCGAGTGAATTGTACATGTATACACAAGTTGACGTGAAAAGAGGGATGTGTTACGAACCGTTTGAGCTACTATAGAGACCGATAGAGAGGCACACAATATGTAACAGGAATGTTAACACGTGGAGAATATAGATAGACACATGACACTAGGAATTACGGGGAAGCCTAGCCATGACAGCGTCAGTTTTCGCACTGAGGAACACTTCTCCTGGCTACGATAATTACCAATACTGAGTAGTGTGCATCTCGTTGAGAATGTAGCTACTGGAACATTCAGCGTTGACAAGAAGAAACGAAACATGGATTTAGTTTTCGGTAAATTATATCATCATGGTGCAGAGGCTTTGAGAAGTGGAGTTTCTGTGTGGCGGAATGTTATTGAATGCTAGCTCGAATTTGTGCTCGTGTGACTTTGGCCTATAAACTTTCCCTGTGGTGTGCAAAATAACAAAACGGGGCGCGATGCCATCGACACAACCCATGAGTTTATATAAACGTATACCTCAAACACATATTGTGTCCCAGTTCCGGTCTCCATGTCCAATCACCGCAATTTGTCCCGATAGAGAGGGTGGCGCGTGGATATGTGACTACGCCAGCAAGAACGTGAGATACATTGACCAGGACGGGGAGGTGAAGGTCGTTATAAGCTACGCTGTTTGCATCAAAGATGTCGGTGTTTCCCCGACAACGCAGAATCTTTGGGCATGCTCGCACGAAGATCACAGCATCATGGAGTGTTTTGCGGAGACGCCTTCCATCCGGTTCCAGACTGACTATCGACCTTATAGTATCTGTATCTCATTGGATGAGCATGTTTTCGTAGGCATGGAGAAACGTGTAACAAAATACACCACGAGTGGTAAAGTTATTCTCACTACCGGTGCAAGCTCGTCATGGAGTTGTCTGCCCCTGTTCTGTAGACCAGCGCGTTATAAAGGTTCTTGTGTTTGTACACCCCATAGAATTTCGGAGTGTCACATGACCCGAAACGTTGCTGTGGTCGATTTGGATTGGTCAGACGATGGTGGGAAAGATAAACCGCACGTGCTTGTGATGGACAGGGATTTCCAGGAGTTATTTAGATTCAATGGAAACACCCCAAATGACGTATTCGAGGCTGATGGGACGAGTAAGTTTTATCCTTGTGACGCAAGATATGATAATGACGGCTGTCTGGTTATAGGTGATACGGACAGGCGCCGTATCCACCTACTCACCGGACATGGTCAGTACCTCAGACTCGTACACACAGACAGAGTATTCACACGTGCAGTGGGTTTGGACGAACATAATGTATTGTGGTCTGTGTTCGGCGTTCTTGGAGAAGGAGACGTCAAACTCATGCTTTACAACATCGATGTGTGACGTCACACTATGACGTCATCCCGTAGCTCACAGCGGGTAAAGCCATTATACCAAAAAACATGGTCTCCTTAAAACTAGCATTAACGTGAATCACGTTCCATTACGTGGAATTGTCTTAAACTGAAGATAATAACTTCGTGTATATGTGCACAGCTACTAGGCTAGTGCGTAACAAGTTAGCAAAGTCACTTACAAAATGCATATTATAAGTGAGTTGCGTAACAGCCAACTTCGTGACGTCACAGCTCAGCGTGTGACGTAACACTTTTGGGAACAAAGGAACCTTCAGCGCTACTGTGATATTGTTTCGACAATCGGTGGTGTTGTGGATCACTAATTGTAGAACTAGTAATTTTACAGAAGCTATAATCTATGAAGAATGCTTCATACTAGTATGAATGCCATTTGTTGCCTGGTGTGGTTATTAGGTAATGACTATAACTTCAGAGGGTTCATGTCACAAATGAATTGATACATGTCCGTCCAATCAACAATCTATAGCGGACTACTTAAATGTTTCCTGTATTTTGCCTGATGTTAACTTACTCTTGAGCCTGTCTATACCGACTATCTAAAGACAGGGTTTATTTTAAATAATATAGATAATACAGTGCTTAACAGATCACATGACAAACTGTCGTGTCGCCACACCCCCATCTCATGTCGCCCTCATTCGGAGTCTCTCTTACATGTTGGTAGGAGTTTTACACATTTCCTAAGATTTTCGAGTGCAACCAGTCGATAAAAAACGAATGGCGGCCTACATATTTCAAATTCGAAATGAGGAAGAAACTGATAACATTCTTTCGGAAGAGCAGTTTTTTGTAAAAGAAACAACAAGATCATCTATCAAATGTTTTAAAGGGTTCTCGAATTTTAACCTAATAAATTTAACAGGGCCTTTTGGGAATTTTAATCAAAATTTGGAGGTATACTGTTTATGTTGCCCTTGCTTTAGGGAGACATGGATATTTGTTCACCCTCGACATATCTTATTTATCTTCGACAAGTCCTGTTCACCCTCGAATTTCCTGTTCACCCTCGACATGTCCTGTTCACCGTCGACATGTCATGTTCACCGTCGACATGTCCTGTTCACCGTCGACATGTCATGTTCACCGTCGACATGTCATGTTCACCGTCGACATGTCCTGTTCACCGTCGACATGTCATGTTCACCGTCGACATGTCCTGTTCACCGTCGACATCTCCTTTTCACCTTCAACATGTCCTAATTACCCTCGACATTTCAGGCTGCCTTGGTCATACCTGTTCACCCTCGACGTGGTGTCATGTTCACCCTCGACATGTCCTGTTTATCCTCGACATGTGATGTTCACTCTCGACATTTCATGTTCACCCTCGACGTGTCCTGTTCCCCATGACAAGCCTCATGTCTACCCAAACCAAGGGCGATAACTGTATAATTAATGTCAGCTTAGATAGGTTTTATGGTACAATTCTGTAATATGTTTGGCGCAGACATTTTTGGTATAATTACCCGTATATGGTAAAAAGGACGGTTTATAACTTTTGATGAACGGTCCCCATAGGTTCCATTTTAATTAATCAGTCTGGGAACCTTCATTGTAGGATCATGTTTTATTGTTATGTATAGATATTGAGGCACAGAGGGTATTCGGTTTCGACAGGTTTCTCTTTCTAAAGTGTTATCCTGTGTTCTGTATTGCATGCTATCCGGTCTGAACATAAAATGTTTTAATGTAAAGATTCTGTAGCTACTTTTCTATGTATGAGATGTATTATCCATCCCTTAAATCAAGTTTGAATTATAAAGTGACAGTTTTGTAAGCATGTATACGCTAACATTATATCATGTTTTTTTTAATACAACGTGTATTCATTTAGTTGATCTACAAACGTTGTTTGGTATTATGATTGAACTTCGATTAAGTTATATGTGTTTATTTCCCGAATGAATATTCATGTACATTTCCAAGAACACGAGATATCAATTATTTCTACGTTGTAAGTAGTGTTTAAATCATACCGATCTCTGATCAGAGCAGATGCCAATCACTTTGGGAGAACTTGGTAATTTGTCCCATATTAACTGTAGATAAACTGATCCCGAGATAAGATTTCTGGTGTTGTTATATCATAGGCACATAGAGGAGGAATCAAACTTTTATTTAAAGATGAACGCTGCCTTACAGGGGAAACACGACCAGTCTTACTTTTCCAAAGGAGACATGTTAGTTATCGAACTCTATTAATACCAAATGGCAGTGTCCCAGGACTATGATGTTAATTTTACTCAGTCGCAGTTACAAGCAACATGATGGCCGTTTATTTTTTTTTGTTAATAAATCACTAAATTAGCGAAAAAATATAATACCATATACTTAATACGATTAAAAATATCAACCGAGGGGAGGTATCTCGATCATTAACCGGATGTTTATTTTGAGGTAGTATATATATATTATCTTCTCATAAACCAAAATACTGTGCGACTCGAGAAGCGCATCATTAAGGGAGTTAAGTCTGTTTTAAATAACAAGTGCGTTGTGTCAGGTAGCAGACATCTTCAGGTAGCATATAGTCTTAACTCTTTCATGAAAACAATAATCATGCTTATTTTTCAGGTGAATATCCCATAAACCTTTAAAGTCGATAACTCCAACAAGCCACGGTTTTATTGTCAATAAATAAAAATTGGAGATAACACGAGCAAATCAAAGGGAGATAACTCGAGCGAGTTACAAGTTAATTATGTACGATGTGATGGATCTTTTGAAGGGAGATAACTCAAACAAATTAACGGTTCGTGTAATTTCAATTGTTACAATTAAGAATACATTGATAAATCTGATTAAATGCTGTAAATGATGATATTCCAATCGAGTGGTAATCAGTTGATAGGTTGTATTTTCGTAAGAGAAGGCCAGTATCCAGCCGAGAGGAAGTAGTCGTTAATAAAGTTGTTCGTGTAATGTACTTCCCTAATGGTTTTGCGTGTTGAATGGTCGTTTTAAGATCTTAAAAGCGTCATTTCTTTGGGTTTGTGTAATTAATGTATTCATGGTGCGTTTTGGGGAAATCGATTTCTGTCTTTTAAATTGATATCCAAAACGACGGCAACGCCACGTAGCGGTGAAAATATGTCTATTTTGTTCCATGATCCAATTTGTTTTGTTAACTCATTCAACACTTTAAAAACTAATTTTAATAAGTTTTATCTTGTTTGTTTTATTTTTGACAGTTTTTAATCTCTGGTCAATGCCTTCTTTTACATTTACACTGCCATAAACAAGTTCTGTAATAGGCTTTGAAAACATCATTCTAAAAAGTAGTATGCCTCGCGGAATAAAAACATGTTTTATTCATGAGTTCTCTGATCGTTGCGACTACTGGTTCTCAAACTCGCTTCACACACAGAGTAGATGTGATCTGTTCTGACAGGCAGTAGGACGCTTGACGGTAATACCTACGAGAAAACTTACAGAACTGTAAAAAGTCGTGTGTGTTAGTGTAACACAACTAGTTTGATTTTTAATTAACTGTCAGAAAAGGGTAAAGTGTCGTGTCTATAATCGACAGTAGTTGATTGTAAATAGAATGTGTGTTGGACGTGAGACATATCATGACGCGTCTCTCCAACTTTTGACGTGGAACATAAATCATATCAAATTTTAAATGGACATGCATGTCGTATTTTGGTGTGCTGCACATGCATGTCAGTATTTGATTTGTCACTAACACAATTGACATGGAATTCAAATGCCGGTCAAAGTTCAATATTCTGTTTCCATCATTTGGTGTGAAACAGACATGCATATTACATTTTTCAATGTCGCTCCCGGAAGTGCAATGGACATGAACAGTAACAAATAACCATTTCCGGCGTCGCTTTGTCTCAATCCTAAAACCAATTTTGGAAGATAAAAAAAATCAGGAAATTTCATTACTGATGCATGTACAACTAAGCTCGTGGGCAGTTGTACGTTAAATGTTCAAAATGTTCAAGAAAGCACATAAATTGCGACTATCTGATTGGAAGTTTTAGGGGAACGATGTTATTGATATTTCGTTGAACCGTTATGTGAAATATACACGTAAATACTGTAGGTATTCAATTAGGCAGGACAAGAGAAAAAAAAACCCATTTAAATAGAAATACTAGGCGTCGCATGGTGTCCTACTCATGTTGCGTGTCATACTTAAATAACGGTAATGATTGGCTTTAGCTAGAGATTTAGACCCTTAATGCGTCTCGCGGAGATAGCTGATCATTTCTCCGACAAAATTACACAAGATTAAGTTAAGTAGAACTGGCACCGTTCGTGGCGGGTCTGCCTCAGAATGGTAAGTCTACTTATTCAGGCCGACAGAGGAACAATGGCGTTTTAATGATAACGTCTGGCATTCGATGTTACGCTGGTGTCGCAACAGGGAGACTGGGTCAGACCTGTATTAAATCCGTTCATGGGACACTAGACCTGTCAAACTCTGCATCATGACATTGTATGAGGCGACTAACGTGGTGAACTAAAACTCCATCAGGGTTTCTTCTGTGCCTACTACGTACCAATACTAAAACATAAGAAATAATGTGTTGACCCGTTTGCTTGATCACTTAGAACAATTTTCTTTCTATTTTTGGCTGTTAAAAGGAAGAAAAATCAGAAACTAAATTAAGCAGATCCGGGGAGATGGCGATTTTTGCAAGAAGCATTTTCCATGTTTAGAGCGTCAACCTCATTTCATAGCAGGTATTTAATAACCGTTGTTGTAATATAGATAACCAGTTTATACAAGGGATTAGGTACTTGGTCCTGTGACGTAACATAGGTAACCAATTTATACTAGGGATTAGGTACCTGTCCTGTGACGTAACATAGGTAACCAATATATACTAGGGATTAGGTACCTGTCCTCTGACGTAACACAGGTAACCAATATATACTAGGGATTAGGTACCTGTCCTGTGACGTAACATAGGTAACCAATATATACTAGGGATTAGGTACCTGTCCTGTGACGTAACATAGATAACCAATATATACTAGGGATTAGGTACCTGTCCTGTGACGTAACACAGGTAACCAATATATACTAGGGATTAGGTACCTGTCCTGTGACGTAACATAGATAACCAATATATACTAGGGATTAGATACCTGTCCTGTGACGTAACACAGGTAACCAATATATACTAGGGATTAGGTACCTGTCCTGTGACGTAACACAGGTAACCAATATATACTAGGGATTAGGTACCTGTCCTGTGACGTAACACAGGTAACCAATATATACTAGGGATTAGGTACATGTCCCGTGTCGTAAGTAAGGTGAATTAATCTGCCCCGAAAAGTTTATTTCAAGTGTTTTAGGTCAGTCTTAAACCATTTATTTCGAAAGAATTGCTGTCTGTAAGCTCATCACATGATCCCTCTCAGAACGAGGAGTTTTTATTTGTACAATATACCTCGGTAGAATGATAATTTTCATTAAAAGAGTTGTGTTTGATCATTTTCTTAGATTAGATGTTTTCTCCCTCCTACTTTCCAGTCTTCTCTCTATCTCCCGTCTTTACAATACATTGTCTCCCCGAAAATTTCTCCGTGCTCTAGAGTAGGACATTTATTCGACCTGTAAGAGGAATGAGAAATGTGTATTTTCGAGAATTCAATATTGTAAAAAGTAGTCCTTTCCGCGTCACATATCACTACACAACAATGGCTGCTGTCACACTGGCGACTAACTTTTTACACACGGGGCACGGATCGCCCTCTGGTTTCCATTCTCCACGGAATAGGTCAGGATTTCCAACCCAACAATGTGCAGATGTGTACCTTTCGGAACGCGGTCAATTAATATCACTTTTCGCGCTCGTCTGGATGTGTTCAGACGTATAATTCAGTTTTGTCCGTATAAATCCCACTTTTCAATACTCGGATGACTTAGAGGCTACCTTCAGTCACAAGAGCACCGAATCTAGGAACATGATTGTTTGATTCACAGACTAGTAATTGATATACATGTTCTGACAGTTAGTTAATCACCGAACTGACTGGGTGTTTTTCTTCATTAGTCTTTCTCGATTTAGAAAGAATTCTAGCTCTGCATTTCCACAACACACCGTTGTCGAATATTAGTTTCCCGGCGCCTAGACATTGACCCGCATTTAAACAGATCTACTGTATTACTATTTAGGTAGTAATCATTTTTGTGAACCAAAACAATATATCACGGTCAAAATAAAACCGAATCATGTAACAAAATTAAGACATAAAACAGATTTTATATATTTCCTCGATGTTCTAATCAGATAAAACGATAATTACAGGTAGCAACTTAATCGCCAATGCCAACAAATATTCGAACGAATTCCTTTGATGAAAACACCAGCATTATTTGTTAAAAACACACCTTGAACAGATTGTGATTATTACAAGTACGTAGAGCGATGTAAGCAATCGATGATGAATAATTGATATGGATAAATATTTGATAATTCTGTTTGCATACAGCAACTCGTACTTTGTTAAATGGCGGGAACTAAAACTCCCTGAAATGTCCAATCGGAACCCCTTGTCATTTTCTATGAAACTTGACATGTTCCAATTGTCACACAATGTAATACAAAGCGAGCGATCCTTTCCGGTTTTTTTTTTCTTGAGATAACAATGTCATAAATAGATCACGGGAGTTTTAATATGTAGATGGGAAAGAAAGAAGAAATACAAATTTATATAGCACTGTGTCAATAAGTTATACGGATATGAGCAAAGACGTGAGCTATAACTTATAATTTATTTATATATCAGCACAAAACCATAGCGACGGTGGAATGGGCGTGTCGTAATCAATGTCGCCTCTGGTAGATCATCAAAGGACTATTATCAATTGATCGTGAGAAAGAACAATGTATTAGCCTTAGTCCGAGATGGGGTTAAGTCGACAGACAACTGTTAATGTCAAACAAAATACTCGTTCAAAAGTCATTGTCTTCATGGATTCCCATCATACCACTGTCTATGCGTCGTTTGTACATTTTCATTTCAAGCCCGCAGTCTCAAACGTCTCATAGATTCTGATTTAAAAGCTTGGGGGGAAATGGAGCTCACTAATGACCTATACCAATAATGACATATTTTGTTTAACTCTATATCTGATATTGAATGTCTAAAAATAATAAACACACTACAGCATACAAATGTTTCTCCGACATTAGATAATCAACTGTTAATTATATTGCTGACCACTGTTGGTGTGGCTCTGGTGTCTACTGAGACTGACCACCGTGTGTGGCTCTGGTGTCTACTGAGACTGACCACCGTGTGTGTCGTTCTGGTGTCTACTGAGACTGACCACTGTGTGTGCCTCTCTGGTGTCTACTGAGACTGACCACCGTGTGTGTGTCTCTGGTGTCTACTGAGACTGACCACCATGTGTGTCGCTCTGGTGTCTACTGAGACTGACCACTGTGTGTGTCGCTCTGGTGTCTACCGAGACTGACCACTGTGTGTCGCTCTGGTGTCTACTGAGACTGACCACTGTGTGTGTGTCTCTGGTGTCTACTGAGACTGACCACTGTGTGTGTGTCTCTGGTGTCTACTGAGACTGACCACTGTGTGTCGCTCTAGTGTCTACCGAGACTGACCACTGTGTTTGTCGCTCTTGTGTCTACTGAGACTGACCACTGTGTGTGCCTCTCTGGTGTCTACTGAGACTGACCACCATGTGTGTCGCTCTGGTGTCTACTGAGACTGACCACTGTGTGTGTCGCTCTGGTGTCTACTGAGACTGACCACTGTGTGTGTGTCTCTGGTGTCTACTGAGACTTACCACTGTGTGTGGCTCTGGTGTCTACTGAGACTGACCACTGTGTGTGTGGCTCTGTTGTCTACTGAGACTGACCACTGTGTGTCGCTCTAGTGTCTACCGAGACTGACCACTGTGTTTGTCGCTCTTGTGTCTACTGAGACTGACCACTGTGTGTGTGGCTCTGGTGTCTATAGAGACTGACCACTGTGTGTGTCGCTCTGGTGTCTACTGAGACTGACCACTGTGTGTGTCGCTCTGGTGTCTACTGAGACTGACCACTGTGTGTGTCGTTCTGGTGTCTACTGAGACTGACCACTGTGTGTGTGGCTCTGGTGTCTACTGAGACTGACCACTGTGTGTGTCGCTCCGGTGTCTACTGAGACTGACCATTATGTGTGTCGCTCTGGTGTCTACTGAGACTGACCACCGTGTGTGTCGCTCTGGTGTCTACTAAGACTGACCACTGTGTGTGTCGCTCTAGTGTCTACTGAGACTGACCACTGTGTTTGTCGCTCTAGTGTCTACTGAGACTGACCACTGTGTGTGTCTCTCTGGTATCTACTGAGACTGACCACTGTGTGTGTCGCTCTGGTGTCTACTAAGACTGACCACCGTGTGTGTCGTTCTGGTGTCTACTGAGACTGACCACTGTGTATGTCGCCCTGGTGTCTACTGAGACTGACCACTGTGTGTGTCACTTTGGTGTCTACTGAGACTGACCACTGTGTGTGTCGCTTTGGTGTCTATAGAGACTGACCACTGTGTGTGTGGTTCTGGTGTCTACTGAGACTGACCACTGTGTGTGTGGTTCTGGTGTCTACTAAGACTGACCACTGTGTGTGTGGTTCTGGTGTCTACTGAGACTGACCACTGTGTGTCGCTCTAGTGTCTACTGAGACTGACCACTGTGTGTGTCCCTTTTTGTCTACTGAAACTGACCACTGTGTGTGTCGCTCTGGTGTCTACTGAGATTGACCACTGCGTGTGTCGCTCTGGTGTCTACTGAGACTGACCACTGTGTGTCGCTCTGGTGTCTACTGAGACTGACCACTGTGTGTCGCTCTGGTGTCTACTGAGACTGACCACTGCGTGTGTCGCTCTGGTGTCTACTGAGACTGACCACTGTGTGTCGCTCTGGTGTCTACTGAGACTGACCACTGTGTGTCGCTCTGGTGTTTACTGAGACTGACCACTGCGTGTGTCGCTCTGGTGTCTACTGAGACTGACCACTGCGTGTGTCGCTCTGGTGTCTACTGAGACTGACCACTGTGTGTGTCGCTCTGGTGTCTATTGTGACTGACCACTGTGTGTGTGGCTCTGGTGTCTACTGAGACTGACCACTGTGTGTGTGGCTCTGGTGTCTACTAAGACTGACCACTGTGTGTGTCGCTCTGGTGTCTATTGTGACTGACCACTGTGTGTGTGGCTCTGGTGTCTACTGAGACTGACCACTGTGTGTGTGGTTCTGGTGTCTACTGAGACTGACCACTGTGTGTCGCTCTGGTGTCTACTGAGACTGACCACTGTGTGTGTGGCTCTGGTGTCTAATTAACTCCACCGAAGGTAATTTCGACATATATGCTGTGATTGGTATGTGTTAAACTTGATAAATAGAAACAACAATCAATACTCTCATAGCAACCAATGACATGTCGTAAGGTAACAAAATAAACATTTAAATATCAACATTTTTACATATATGCGGTAAAAATCACAATAAAATTGAACGGAATGATGACCTATTCGTTGTTGGGAGTGGATAGCGCATGCGTTCTCCACCGGATATGCAACTGGATCGATACTTCCTACAAATGTTATTATCTATGTTAAATGCCTATTCCCTAAGTATCAATATAATCCCTACAGCACAAATATCCTTATACACGAGCTGATTATAGGAGAGATTCCTTCATGATAATAAACCTTACAAGGCCTGGCAATCGTCAAAGGCCCATAACTCCTCCCTTTACAGCCTCAGATTGTCCCCGATAAGGGACAGTCGGGAGGCATTACCCGGAATAATATCACTTCGAACCTTTCTTGGGCATAGTAACCCCAAACCAAATCCAGGAATCTCAACGAAAGATCAAGGAACAGCAAATATTGCTTTGATTATTCAGATGGTCTGCCAAGCTATAAAGGCCGTCCTTTCGTATCCAAGGTGGCGCTGGTATCGTCCAAGGGATCAGCAGTTTTGACTCAATTGAAACGTGCATGCGAAATGACTTACTGGTCCCGACTGGACACTTAGTCTTAGCCTCCTTGATTGTCTATCGGGATATGTCGTAAATATAGACTATGTAATGAACTCTTAAGATATATGCGTCTTCCCACCATTTTAACCACCGACTCTGTCAATGACGGCTCCAATCCACTTTGATGTTTTTGTCCGTTGAGACTGTCTGTTGAGGTGGATTTGCATAATGACCTGACAGCAAGAAGAGATAGCTACATAGTCAATGGATTCTTCAGATTAAAGTTGTATATATAATCGTAAAGGCGTTTTTGATAGATTCTTTGGAGAGGAACTTTCTCTTTCTTTCACGACAATAAATACGACAATGACTCTAAACCATATACCCCGTGTACCACAGGGATGCGTCAAAGGGTCGTATCCCATTGTGATATATACAGTGTATATAAGGACCGGAGGGTTCGAAAATTTGTGTCATGTCTCTGTGTCCAGTTCTGGAACCAAGAAATATAACAAGGAAAAGTTTGACAATAGATGTGGTGTATATTGTATACCTGGTAACCCTGTATTGTTCTTGTCCTTTCAACAGTGATGGATTTCTCAAATCGCAGCTCAAGTCAAAAGGGGTTGATAGACGGGTTTCCCTGTCAAGTTAATGTAGATAGACATGAAGACCGGTCCCTGATTCTGAAACATCAAAACTTAAATGAAAATAAAACATATGGTTTTGATCTTTGGGATATGTCTAATGATAAACTACTATTATTCTCTTTAACACATTATTATAATCTTTACAAGGCATTTGATGTTAGTGACCAGTCTAGTGGACATGATGGATGTGGGAAGGAGGAATCTGTAGATTGAGCCTGGAATATAATTCCGGAATAGAGTGAATAAGGGTGATATGGGATCATAAGAGGCTGGGGAACGTATAGGAACGGGACAGTATAGACTGTCTCAGAGGAACAGAGCTGATCGAAGTTGGCGGGATAGCTGGTCGTGTCTGTAAACTTAATATAAGAACAATGGAGTTACGATGGGCGGGTGTCCAGTATCGTTTAAGTATGAACAATATAATATCTAATTTCACAAAACACATAATTTACAATTGATTCTTTGAGCCCAATTTATCTCAATTGACAGTGTACATCAAGCGCCAAATTGGAAACAGAAGAATAATTTGATAGAGACTCTCGTTGCCTGATCCTGAAATGAACGACTCCCTCTTCTAAATAAACGAGAGAGCTAATAAGCAAGATAAGATGAAACAAATTAGCCTGGGAAACGAATTGGACGTTAATTTTCATTCGCGTAAGCTCTTAGTTTGTATGGAAGTTATAGACTGGACCTATGTCTCGTAGATATCGTGCAGTGCTACACTGAATATATACCTTATATTCTAGATATTGTGCTATACTCTATATAACACATATTCTAGATATCGTGCTATACTCTATATACCACATATTCTAGATATCGTGCTAACTGTATATACCAAATATTCTAGATATCGTGTTACACTGTGTATACCACATATTCTAGATATCGTGCTACACCGTGTATACCACATATTCTAGATATCGTGCTACACTGTGTATACCACATATTCTAGATACCGTGCTACACCGTATATACCACATATTCTAGATATCGTGCTACACTGTGTATACCACATATTCTAGATATCGTGCTACACTGTGTATACCACATATTCTAGATATTGTGATACACTGTATATACCACATATTCTAGATACCGTGTTACACCGTATATACCACATATTCTAGATATCGTGATACACTGTATATACCACATATTCTAGATATTGTGATACACTGTATATACCACATATTCTAGATACCGTGCTACACTGTGTATACCACATATTCTAGATATCATGCTACACCGTATATATACCAAATATTCTAGATATCGTGCTACACTGTGTATATACCACATATTCTAGATATCGTGCTACACTGTGTATACCACATATTCTAGATACCGTGTTACACTGTATATATACCACATATTCTAGATATCGTGCTACACCGTATATACCACATATTCTAGATATCGTGATACACCGTATATACCACATATTCTAGATACCGTGTTACACTGTATATATACCACATATTCTAGATATCGTGCTACACCGTATATACCACATATTCTAGATATCGTGATACACTGTATATATACCACATATTCTAGATATCGTGCTACACTGTGTATACCACACATTCTAGATATCGTGCTACACCGTATATACCACAAAATCTAGATATCGTGCTACACTGTATATACCACATATTCTAGATATCGTGATACACCGTATATACCACATATTCTAGATATCGTGATACACTGTGTATACCACATATTCTAGATATCGTGATACACCGTATATAACACATATTCTAGATATCGTGCTACACCGTATATACCACATATTCTAGATATCGTGATACACTGTGTATACCACATATTCTAGATATCGTGATACACTGTGTATACCACATATTCTAGATATCGTGATACACTGTGCATACCACATATTCTAGATATCATGCTACACTGTGTATACCGCCTATTCTAGATATCGTGCTACACCGTATATACCACATATTCTAGATATCGTGCTACACTGTGCATACCACATATTCTAGATATCGTGCTATACTCTCTATACCTTATATTCTAGATATCGTGCTATACTCTCTATACCTTATATTCTAGATATCGTGCTATATTGTGCTATCCTGGATTGTGCTATTCTGTCTAATAATATTGTGCTATTCTAGATATTGTGCTATATTGGATTGTGCTTTTCTGTATAATAATATTGTGCTATTCTAGATATTGTGCTATATTGTGTAATCCTGGATTGTGCTATTCTGTATAATAATATTGTGCTATTCTAGATCTAGATACCACACACATTCAAGATACCGTGCTTTACTCGTCATACTGTGCTTACTATATCATGTCCCATAAGGTATACACCGTACTATTCCGGATATATTTATAGATGTTATATGTACTGATGAGATGTAAAGCTTAAAGTCAATAAAATGAATTGAATAACATTGAATTATTCCAGATATCGTGCTATATTGTACATGCCGTGCTATTCTAGATACCATGCATTACTCTACATATATTGCTATACCAGATATCGTGCTATACTCTTCATACGGTGCTATTCTAGATATCGTGCTATAATCTGTATATATATAAATAGTAATATTCTAGATATCGTGCTATACTCAATATACAGTGATATTATATATATCGTGCTTTACTCTATAAACCGTGTTACTATAGATATCTTGCTTTACTCTGTATACCGTGTTATTATAGATATCATGCTTTACTCTATATACCGTGTTATTATAGATATCATGCTTTACTCTATAAACCGTGTTATTATATATATCGTGCTTTACTCTGTATACCGTGTTATTATAGATACCATGCTTTACTCTATATACCGTGTTATTATAGATTTCGTGCTTTACTCTATATACCGTGTTATTATAGATATCGTGCTTTACTCTATATACCTTGTTATTATATATATCAAGCTTTACTCTATATACCGTGTTATTATATATATCATGCTTTACTCTTTATACCGTGTTATTATAGATATCGTGCTTTACTCTATAAACCGTGTTATTATAGATATCGTGCTTTACTCTATAAACCGTGTTATTATAGATATCGTGCTTTACTCTATATACCGTGTTATTATAGATATCGTGCTTTACTCTATATACCGTGTTATTATAGATATCATGCTTTACTCTATATACCGTGTTATTATAGATATCATGCTTTACTCTATAAACCGTGTTATTATAGATATCGTGCTTTACTCTGTATACCGTGTTATTATAGATACCATGCTTTACTCTATATACCGTGTTATTATAGATATCGTGATTTACTCTATATACCGTGATATTATATATATCATGCTTTACTCTATATACCGTGTTATTATAGATTTCGTGCTTTACTCTATATACCGTGTTATTATAGATATCGTGCTTTACTCTATATACCTTGTTATTATATATATCAAGCTTTACTCTATATACCGTGTTATTATATATATCATGCTTTACTCTTTATACCGTGTTATTATAGATATCGTGCTTTACTCTATAAACCGTGTTATTATAGATATCGTGCTTTACTCTATATACCGTGTTATTATAGATATCGTGCTTTACTCTATATACCTTGTTATTATAGATATCGTGCTTTACTTTATATACCTTGTTATTATATATATCAAGCTTTACTCTATATACCGTGTTATTATATATATCATGCTTTACTCTTTATACCGTGTTATTATAGATATCGTGCTTTACTCTATAAACCGTGTTATTATAGATATCGTGCTTTACTCTATAAACCGTGTTATTATAGATATCGTGCTTTACTCTATATACCGTGTTATTATAGATATCGTGCTTTACTCTATAAACCGTGTTATAATAGATATCGTGCTTTACTCTATATACCGTGTTATTATATATATCGTGCTTTACTCTATAAACCGTGTTATTATAGATATCGTGCTTTACTCTATATACCGTGTTATTATATATGTCATGCTTTACTCTATAAACCGTGTTATTATAGATATCGTGCTTTACTCTATAAACCGTGTTATTATAGATAGCGTGCTTTACTTTCTATACCGTGTTATTATAGATATCGTGCTTTACTCTATAAACCGTGTTATTATAGGTATCGTGCTTTACTCTATAAACCGTGTTATTATAGATATCGTACTTTACTCTATTTACTCTTTTATTATAGATATCGTGCTTTACTCTATAAACCGTGTTATTATAGATATCATGCTTTACTCCATATACCGTGTTATTATATATATCGTGCTTTACTTTATAACCGGTGTTATTATATATATCATGCTTTACTCTATAAACCGTGTTATTATAGGTATCGTGCTTTACTCTATAAACCGTGTTATTATAGATATCGTACTTTACTCTATTTACTCTGTTATTATATATATCGTGCTTTACTCTATATACCGTGTTATTATAGATATCGTACTTTACTCTATATACCGTGTTATTATAGATATCGTACTTTACTCTATTTACTCTGTTATTATAGATATCGTGCTTTACTCTATAAACCGTGTTATTATAGATACCATGCTTTACTCTATATACTGTGTTATTATAGATACCATGCTTTACTCTATAAACCGTGTTATTATAGATGGCGTGCTTTACTTTCTATACCGTGCTATTATAGATATCGTGCTTTACTCTATTTACTGTGTTATTATAGATATCGTACTTTACTCTATTTACTGTGTTATTATAGATATCGTGCTTTACTCTATAAACCGTGTTATTATAGATATCATGCTTTACTCCATATACTGTGTTATTATAGATACCATGCTTTACTCTATATACCGTGTTATTATAGATATCGTACTCTACTCTATTTACTGTGTTATTATAGATATCGTGCTTTACTCTATATACCGTGTTATTATAGGTATCGTGCTTTACTCTATATACCGTGTTATTATAGGTATCGTGCTTTACTCTATATACCGTGTTATTATAGATATCATGCTTTACTCTATATACCGTGTTATTATAGATATCGTGCTTTACTCTATAAACCGTGTTATTATATATATCGTGCTTTACTCTATATACAGTGTTATTATAGATATCGTGCTTTACTCTATAAACCGTGTTATTATAGATATCGTGCTTTACTCTATAAACCGTGTTATTATAGATATCGTGCTTTACTCTATAAACCGTGTTATTATAGATATCGTACTTTACTCTATATACAGTGTTATTATAGATATCGTGCTTTACTCTATAAACCGTGTTATTATAGATATCGTGCTTTACTCTTTATACCGTGTTATTATAGATATCGTGCTTTACTCTATGTACCGTGTTATTATAGATATCGTAGTTTACACTATATACCGTGTTATTATAGATATCGTGCTTTACTCTATAAACCGTGTTATTATAGATAGCGTGCTTTACTTTCTATACCGTGTTATTATAGATATCGTGCTTTACTCTATATACCGTGTTATTATAGATATCTTGCTTTTCTCTATAACCGGTGTTATTATAGATATCATGCTTTACTCTATAACCAGTGTTATCATAGATATCATGCTTTACTCTTTATACCGTGTTATTATAGATATCGTGCTTTACTCTATGTACCGTGTTATCATAGATATCGTGCTTTACTCTATAAACCGTGTTATTATAGATAGCGTGCTTTACTTTCTATACCGTGTTATTATAGATATCGTGCTTTACTCTATATACCGTGTTATTATATATATCATGCTTTACTCTTTATACCGTGTTATTATAGATATCGTGCTTTACTCTATAAACCGTGTTATTATAGATATCGTGCTTTACTCTATAAACCGTGTTATTATAGATATCGTGCTTTACTCTATATACCGTGTTATTATAGATATCGTGCTTTACTCTATAAACCGTGTTATAATAGATATCGTGCTTTACTCTATATACCGTGTTATTATATATATCGTGCTTTACTCTATAAACCGTGTTATTATAGATATCGTGCTTTACTCTATAAACCGTGTTATTATATATGTCATGCTTTACTCTTTATACCGTGTTATTATAGATATCGTGCTTTACTCTATGTACCGTGTTATCATAGATATCGTGCTTTACTCTATAAACCGTGTTATTATAGATATCATGCTTTACTCTATATATCGTGTTATTATAGATATCGTGCTTTACTCTATATACCGTGTTATTATAGATATAATGCTTTACTTTCTATACCGTGTTATTATAGATATCGTGCTTTACTCTATAAACCGTGTTATTATAGGTATCGTGCTTTACTCTATAAACCGTGTTATTATAGATATCGTACTTTACTCTATTTACTCTGTTATTATAGATATCGTGCTTTACTCTATATACCGTGTTATTATATATATCGTGCTTTACTCTATATACCGTGTTATTATAGATATCGTACTTTACTCTATTTACTCTGTTATTATAGATATCGTGCTTTACTCTATAAACCGTGTTATTATAGATATCATGCTTTACTCCATATACTGTGTTATTATAGATACCATGCTTTACTCTATATACCGTGTTATTATAGATATCGTACTCTACTCTATTTACTGTGTTATTATAGATATCGTGCTTTACTCTATATACCGTGTTATTATAGGTATCGTGCTTTACTCTATATACCGTGTTATTATAGGTATCGTGCTTTACTCTATATACCGTGTTATTATAGATATCATGCTTTACTCTATATACCGTGTTATTATAGATATCGTGCTTTACTCTATAAACCGTGTTATTATATATATCGTGCTTTACTCTATATACAGTGTTATTATAGATATCGTGCTTTACTCTATAAACCGTGTTATTATAGATATCGTGCTTTACTCTATAAACCGTGATATTATATATATCGTGCTTTACTCTATAACCCGTGATATTATATATATCGTGCTTTACTCTATAAACCGTGTTATTATAGATATCGTGCTTTACACTATATACCGTGTTATTATAGATATCATGCTTTACTCTATAACCCGTGATATTATATATATCGTGCTTTACTCTATAAACTGTGTTATTATAGATATCGTGCTTTACTCTATATACCGTGTTATTATAGATATCATGCTTTACTCTATATACGGTGTTATTATAGATATCATGCTTTACTCTATATACCGTGTTATTATATATATCATGCTTTACTCTTTATACCGTGTTATTATAGATATCGAGCTTTACTCTGTATACCGTGTTATTATAGATATCGTGCTTTACTCTATAAACCGTGTTATTATAGATATCATGCTTTACTCTATATACCGTGATATTATAGATATCGAGCTTTACTCTATATACCGTGATATTATAGATATCGAGCTTTACACTATATACCGTGTTATTATCGATATCGTGCTTTACTCTATAAACCGTGATATTATAGATATCGAGCTTTACACTATATACCGTGTTATTATAGATATCGTGCTTTACTCTATAAACCGTGTTATTATAGATATCGTGCTTTACTCTATATACCGTGTTATTATAGATATCGTGCTTTACTCTATATACCGTGATATTATAGATATCGAGCTTTACACTATATACCGTGTTATTATAGATATCGTGCTTTACTCTATAAACCGTGATATTATAGATATCGAGCTTTACACTATATACCGTGTTATTATAGATATCGTGCTTTACTCTATAAACCGTGTTATTATAGATATCATGCTTTACTATATATACCGTGTTATTATAGATATCGTGATTTACTCTATATACCGTGTTATTATAGATATCATGCTTTACTCTATATACCGTGTTATTATAGATATCGTGCTTTACTCTATATACCGTGTTATTATAGATATCGTGCTTTACTCCATATACCGTGTTATTATAGATATCGTGCTTTTCTCTATAACCGGTGTTATTATAGATATCATGCTTTACTCTATATACCGTGTTATTATAGATATCGTGCTTTACTCTATATACCGTGTTATTATAGATATCATGCTTTACTCTATATATCGTGTTATTATAGATATCGTGCTTTACTCTATATACCGTGTTATTATAGATATCATGCTTTACTCTATATACCGTGTTATTATAGATATCGTGCTTTACTCTATATACCGTGTTATTATAGATATCGTGCTTTACTCTATATACCGTGTTATTATAGATATCGTGCTTTACTCTATATACCGTGTTATTATAGATATCGTGCTTTACTCTATAACCAGTGTTATTATAGATATCATGCTTTACTCTATATACCGTGTTATTATAGATATCATGCTTTACTCTATATATCGTGTTATTATAGATATCGTGCTTTACTCTATATACCGTGTTATTATAGATATCATGCTTTACTCTATATATCGTGTTATTATAGATATCGTGCTTTACTCTATATACCGTGTTATTATAGATATCATGCTTTAATCTATAAACCGTGTTATTATAGATATCGTGCTTTACTCTATATACCGTGTTATTATAGATATCGTGCTTTACTCTATATACCGTGTTATTATATATATCGTGCTTTACTCTATATACCGTGTTATTATAGATATCGTGCTTTACTCTATAACCAGTGTTATCATAGATATCATGCTTTACTCTATAAACCGTGTTATTATAGATATCATGCTTTACTCTATATATCGTGTTATTATAAATATCATGCTTTACTCTATATATCGTGTTATTATAGATATCATGCTTTACTCTATATATCGTGTTATTATAGATATCATGCTTTACTCTATATATCGTGTTATTATAGATATCATGCTTTACTCTATATACCGTGTTATTATAGATATCGTACTCTACTCTATTTACTGTGTTATTATAGATATCGTGCTTTACTCTATATACCGTGTTATTATCGATATCGTGCTTTACTCTATAAACCGTGATATTATAGATATCGAGCTTTACACTATATACCGTGTTATTATAGATATCGTGCTTTACTCTATAAACCGTGTTATTATAGATATCGTGCTTTACTCTATATACCGTGTTATTATAGATATCGTGCTTTACTCTATATACCGTGATATTATAGATATCGAGCTTTACACTATATACCGTGTTATTATAGATATCGTGCTTTACTCTATAAACCGTGATATTATAGATATCGAGCTTTACACTATATACCGTGTTATTATAGATATCGTGCTTTACTCTATAAACCGTGTTATTATAGATATCATGCTTTACTATATATACCGTGTTATTATAGATATCGTGATTTACTCTATATACCGTGTTATTATAGATATCATGCTTTACTCTATATACCGTGTTATTATAGATATCGTGCTTTACTCTATATACCGTGATATTATAGATATCGAGCTTTACACTATATACCGTGTTATTATAGATATCGTGCTTTTCTCTATAACCGGTGTTATTATAGATATCATGCTTTACTCTATATACCGTGTTATTATAGATATCGTGCTTTACTCTATATACCGTGTTATTATAGATATCATGCTTTACTCTATATATCGTGTTATTATAGATATCGTGCTTTACTCTATATACCGTGTTATTATAGATATCATGCTTTACTCTATAAACCGTGTTATTATAGATATCGTGCTTTACTCTATATACCGTGTTATTATAGATATCGTGCTTTACTCTATATACCGTGTTATTATAGATATCGTGCTTTACTCTATATACCGTGTTATTATAGATATCGTGCTTTACTCTATAACCAGTGTTATTATAGATATCATGCTTTACTCTATATACCGTGTTATTATAGATATCATGCTTTACTCTATATATCGTGTTATTATAGATATCGTGCTTTACTCTATATACCGTGTTATTATAGATATCATGCTTTACTCTATATATCGTGTTATTATAGATATCGTGCTTTACTCTATATACCGTGTTATTATAGATATCATGCTTTAATCTATATACCGTGTTATTATAGATATCGTGCTTTACTCTATATACCGTGTTATTATAGATATCGTGCTTTACTCTATATACCGTGTTATTATATATATCGTGCTTTACTCTATATACCGTGTTATTATAGATATCGTGCTTTACTCTATAACCAGTGTTATCATAGATATCATGCTTTACTCTATAAACCGTGTTATTATAGATATCATGCTTTACTCTATATATCGTGTTATTATAAATATCATGCTTTACTCTATATATCGTGTTATTATAGATATCATGCTTTACTCTATATATCGTGTTATTATAGATATCATGCTTTACTCTATATATCGTGTTATTATAGATATCATGCTTTACTCTATATACCGTGTTATTATAGATATCGTGCTTTACTCTATATACCGTGTTATTATAGATATCGTGCTGTTCCAGATATTATGCTTTAATTACTACTGTTTTATTTTCCATAGTGTTTACCGGATTTCCCCCTTTTTTCTATATAAATACATAGAGGATATCTAACAGTGCGCACTCTTGAAAAATATCAAAATATTAGCCACACGAGTGAAATATATTTGGTATTACTGAAGACACTGTTAGATATTCTGTTTATTACATTTTTTTATCAACGAAAAACCTACCCCGTATGCTAACTAGGCCTACAGCGAAAGTTTGCATACTAAACAATGTAGTTCCCCCTGTCCAGGTGCTGACATATGTCGAGCTTTCTGATATGTCAATTATTGTGGTATTTTCTAATCATTGATTTGATTGGTCAAATCAGCAAAAGTGATATTTTTCACAAGTGAAAAATATCACTTTTATAGAATGAATAATTTTTGATATTTCACTGGTAAAAATGTAATAAACAATGTTATTCTCTACTAGATCATCTTTGGTGATTGATATCGTGCTAGTTTTCTATAAGTTGTATTTTCGGTAGTTTGCAGTAACAGGACGGAACCACGAACGACTGAGGGAGTTAAGGCTAAGAGGATACATATCCTCCAGTGTGAAAATAGGACGTAACGGGGAAACAAAAACCTGATAGAATTCGGACTGGTCTGATACAAAATTTGGTCAATATGCAAGCTTTCAATATACTTTTATTAGTTTCAAATGAGAATGGACAGACGGGCTCGCGACGGCCAACAGTGGATATCCGAATGAACATAACCATTAAATTTGATGTCGATTAATAATCCAGTCCTTGAATTCAGTCAATGTTTTTCGCTATATCTACATGTATCGAGCCACTCTTTTCTAGTTTTTTTTCTCCGTTTGGCTTTGAGCCCTTGGTGTACTTTGCCAAATCGGCAGTAAGTGTTTAATATGATTTTAAGGGGCTTGCTACTCTAACTCGAGGTCAAGTGCTCATCTTTGTCTGGTGGTGCCGTGATTGACATATCACGCTTCAACTTACTTACAGGGAGGATACGTGTAATTATCCGCAGTCCATTTTGTCTGCTCTCTTTTACATTTGAGATCATAAGGACCCGTCTTCTTTCAGAAGTGATAGATTGTGTTATTGTATTATTGTTGTCTCTCGGGGAGGAATTATTCTTGGTAAAATGTTACATGAACGAACGTGAAATAAAAAAAAATCTCGTCAAATTATTTCTTTGGCAGCCAGAATTATAGATAACTCGATGGACTTAAGGCGTATGATGTACAATATAAATCTGCTTATACATTGTATCTGTGTGTCATCTGTTTCAGTTAAAAGTTATAAAATTGAATAGTTTCTTTTTTTCAACACTTTTGTCCGATTCAGCCGTTAAATCATGAAAATATTGTGTTTCTGAACGCTTATTCACAGTCGGTACAGATCGGATACATAAGAACGCGTCCTTTGAGAGAGCTGATATCAAATAATATGGGATTATTCAGTGTTCATTAGAGGATATAACTCTAACTAAGATAGAATGTGCAATACGAAAGGTACATTGTAGCATACACCCTTAAGTTGAACAAACAAAAATATGTAGGATACTTTTCATCAGTTATTTTGGAAAGGAAATTGTCCGTGGTATCGTTTGATGGCTCAGTAGATAGCGCGTTTGTTTTCAAGAAGACGGCCAGGGTTCAACTTCCTGATCAGAAATTTTTTTTCCAATCAATTCACAAATCTCCTAACGTTGATTTTATTAGTTTTTTTTGCAGATAAGAATACGTCTTACAGGGAAAACCTCAAAACACATAGCGTCATCTCGGCTAATTTCGTCATGGCTCGGAATCTCGACGGAAGTCACCGAGATGTTGTGACTGCGCACACAGGATCTTACACAGTTGGTAGGAGTTGTCACCATTGTCCATGTAATTGTTATTTGTCGAGTTGTCACCATTGTCTTTGTAATTGTTATTTGTCGACTTGTCACCATTGTCCATGTTATTGTTATTTGTCGAGTTGTCACCATTGTCCATGAAATTGTTATTTGTCGAGTTGTCACCATTGTCCGTGTAATTGTTATTTGTCGAGTTGTCACCATTGTCCGTGTAATTGTTATTTGTCGAGTTGTCACCATTGTCCATGTAATTGTTATTTGTCGAGTTGTCACCATTGTCCGTGTAATTGTTATTTGTCGAGTTGTCACCATTGTCCATGTAATTGTTATTTGTCGAGTTGTCACCATTGTCCGTGTAATTGTTATTTGTCGAGTTGTCACCATTGTCCATGTTATTGTTATTTGTCGAGTTGTCACCATTGTCCGTGTAATTGTTATTTGTCGAGTTGTCACCGTTGTCCATGTTATTGTTATTTGTCGAGTTGTCACCGTTGTCCATGTTATTGTTATTTGTCGAGTTGTCACCATTGCCGTGTAAGGGGGGCCGCGGTGGCCGAGTGGTTAAGGTGTCCCGATCACACTTTATCACTGGCCCTCCACCACTAGGTTGCAAGTTCGAAACCCTACGTGGGGCAGTTGCCAGGTACTGACCGTAGGCCGGTGGTTTTTCTCCGGGTACTCCGGCTTTCCTCCACCTCCAAAACCTGGCACATCCTTAAAAGACCCTGGCTGATAATAGGACGTTAAACAAAAACAAACCAAACCAAAACACCATTGCCATGTAATTGTTATTTGTCGAGTTGTCACCATTGTCCATGTAATTTTTATTTGTCGAGTTGCCACCATTGTCCATGTAATTTTTATTTGTTATGTTTACAGTAAAATAATTCTGTAACAAACATTTCTATCTACAATGCACGATAACACTTTTTTCATTTTCAGTTCTATTTCTGGCGTAACAGTATTATCCTATACATTGCTAGTGATAATTTATTATCCCGGGGTTGGCTGCTATATATGTGTTTTTATATCACCAGCAACATAATCCATCATAAACCTTTGATTTGTTTTTAATGTAAACGTCACCAGTAATCTGAGCCACTACAGTCACAAACCATTTCCACACAGATGTATCCGACATCGGTGCTAGAAGAAGAAAACAAATGATTTAATCTTCTCGTAAATAATTGCGGAGATGAAGTTTCAAGGAAAATAAGAAAGAAAGGAACAGTTTTATAAACATGTATGTGTATAACATCACAAGACAGACACCAACTCACCAACGGAGTGATTTCTCCCCTGGAAATGGCGTCATGTTTATGTTAGTTAAAGTATTTTAATTACCATTCATCTCCTTCTACAGGTATCTTAAACCTGATTACAGTTTCTCCTTTCGTGGATTTCAGATATCATGTGAATATTTGACGTGTGACAAGAATACGAATCTTTTTTTTTTTTTTTTTTTTTTAAACTTTTTACGGGTTAACTATAAACTACCATCCATAAGTTCTTATATATTTTGCAGAAAAAGTTTTAAATTCAGAAACTATCATTAAAATATTGTGTATTGTATTTTTGTCTGTAAACTTATGGTGATGTTTTCATAGTCTATCAATAGTCAATATGGGTATTGATGATCTAAATATCCTCAAAATGCATTTTGTTTTGCAATCATATGTCTTTTTAGAAATTTAGAGCATACTCTCACATACCATACTATTTTGAAGGGATAACTCAACGAGTGTAATGTAATGGTACGCTTCAATGCATTTTTAGAATATTTTGGAAAATAGGCCCCTTCCTTGATCTTCTTCCCAAACCTTTTACCGGGGTAAGTTATTCTCGTGAAAATTTGCCATTGTCACTGACAAATTAATAATCAAGGAACATCATAGTTAAAGTTTCTGGTTCACTTGTACTTCAACAAGCCAAAAGAGTGTGTATAAGTTTTTATGGATGACAGTGTTAATCTCACCATACCAGGACGTTTTCTCGTAACCTTATCATGTAGTGACGTCTTCTACACATAGCAATAAACCTGAATCAAAAACACAGGCCGTGCCCCTACTGTGAAAGGATGTCATTTGATAACGAAATTAACACACGATATTGATAGCCTATGACGCAGTTCTGGAAACAATTAAAAAGGCAAGGTTATAGAATGGCTCCTTGTTGTACGCATTCGGTTATATAAATTGTAAATAGTAGTTAAAATTTGATTTTGTTATGATATATAGGAAAAAATGTATGCGATTACTGATGTAATACATCAGTGTAATAATCGCGAATCTTCCATAAAATGCCATTTTATCTAACCACAAAAGAAGAATGAAAATGCTAGAATAGATTTACACTTATCAGTATGGTTGTCCCGGATGGAAGCGCGCGAGGGGCCTTACTGTGTGGGGAAAAACCAGAATACCAGGAGAAAACCCGAATGGTTGAGCAGGTGATCCAACATTTCATTTCGCATCGAATTGGAGAAACCTTGGTTTGGTTTTTTTTAAATTTTGTTTAACGTCCTATTAACAGCTAATGTCATTTAAGGACGGCCTCCCGTGCGTGCGACATGCATGTGAGTGCGTATGTATGTTTTGGGAGGCTGTGGTATGTTCGTGTTAAGTCTCCTTGTGATAGGCCGGAACTTTGGCCGATTTATAGTGCTACCTCACTGAAGCATACTGCCGAAGAAACCCAGCAGCACACCCCACCCGGTCACATTATACTGACAACGGGCGAACCAGTCGTCCCACTCCAAATATGCTGAGTGCTAAGCAGGAGTAGCAACTACCATTTTTAAAGACTCTGGTATGTCTCGGCTAGGGGACAGAACCCAAAGCCTTCCTCACAGCGGCGAACGCTCAACTAACGGCCAAAAGTGAGGCATTGTCAAGGGAGACATTAGGAAGAAGAAAGTTGGAGAAACGCCTGGGTAAAAACCAAGTGCGCTATCCACTACGCCAACAACTACACAAGGGAAGAAACTATTTATGTACATTCAACTGAATTGATATTACAGTTGTCATTATTTGTTTAAAGTTTGTGAGTCCCATTTACACGTAAAGCATTTAAAATGTGAATTAGATGTACGTATAGATACATCACATCAATGACGGAAGGACAGAAATAGTAGCCTTTGTTTACGTCCCTGAGTGACTAACAAGAAGGTTATTTTGCATTGAATTATACAGAGACAAAGATTATTGTGTATTCTTCTTGATTATCTTGAAGTTATAGTGAGTTTAGACATTTGTTTATATATCGTTAGTAATAGACATGTGTCTATATGTCGTCAGTAAACCAAATAGACACTTGTCTATAGGTCGTCAGTAAACCAAGTAGACATTTGTCTATATGTCGTCAGTAAACCAAATAGACACTTGTCTATAGGTCGTCAGTAAACCAAATAGACATGTGTCCAGATGTCGTCAGTAAACCAAATATGCACAATTATTATAAGTGCCATTCTAGATACGATGTTACAAAAATTTGTCAACGTCGTCACAGAGGCTCGGTTTCGAATGTTTGACAAATGCAAGACACGACAACACTAAAAGTCCAGCATTTATAAAAACCGCGTGGTTACCTTACTCCTAATTCGGAAACCGCGCTCCAGTGAAGGTCGTCTTTGCGACAGTGATTTGACCGATCGGACATGAATCTGTTTCAGACGAAATCGTTGTCACCTACGGTCAAGACGTCACCTACTGTCAAGACGACGTTCATATAACAAGAGGCCCATGGGCCTTAACGGTCATCTGACTTACACTTACAGCAGGGACACACCCCTCAATCCAGCATTATTACCATATATTATTTATCGCAGCCAGTTATGTTTTAGATCAAATTTGGTTTTTATCCATTTAGCTTGTCCAGGAAGAGCAGCATCATAAAGCAAAATTTTAGCCAAGTTCCCATTTTTGGGGCATGCCCCTCTGTCCCAATGGGTCAGACAAGACTCATTTATATTAATTAGGATTGCCTTTCCCCAATGATGTTTCATACTAAATATGGTTGTAATCAATTAAGGCATTAAGGAGGAATTGCATTTTTAAGAAATATTTAACCTAAGCGCTCCTTTTGCCCCATCTTTTTTTCCCCAGGGGTCAGACCTGTCTCATTAAAAAATATGATTGCCGTCACCTTATGTTTCACATCAAATTAGGTTGTAATCCACCAAAAGGTTAGGGAGGATTAGGATTTAACAGCAAATATTCACCAAAGTTCCCCTTTTGGGGCCCTGCCCCTCAGGCCCCAGGGGTCACACTAGCCTCGTTTATATAAAATATGACCACCCTTCCCAAAGGATGTTTCACACCATATTTCGTATTAATCCAGCCAAGGGTTAGAGAGAAGTAGGATTTATAGCAAAAATTCACCAAAGTTCCCCTTTTGGGGCCCCGCCCCTCTGGCACTAGGGGTCAAACCAGCCTCATTTATATAAAATATGATTGTCCTCCTCCAATGATGTTTCACACCAAATTTGGTAATAATTCACTATGGGGGTTAGGAGGAGTAATATTTTAAAGCAAAATTTCATCAAAGTTCCCCTTTTGGGGCCCTGCCCTTCTTGCCCCAGGGGCCACACCAGCCTAATTTATATAAAATATGACCACCATCCCCCAATGATGTTTCACACCATATCTTGTTGAAATCCACCAAAGGGTTAAGGAGGAGTAGGATTTTATAGCAAAATTTCATCAAAGTTCCCCTTTTGGGGCCCCGCCCCTCTGGCCCCAGGGGCCACACCTGCCTCATTTATATAAAATATGACCACCCTCCCCCAATGATGTTTCACACAATATCTGGTTGAAATCCACCAAAGGGTTAAGGACGAGTAGGATTTTATAGCAAAATTTCATCAAAGTTCCCTTTTTTGGGCCCGTCACTCTGGCCCCAGGGGTCACATCAGCCTCATTTATATAAAATATGATTGCCCTCCCCCAATGATGCTTCAAACCAAATTTGGAAGTAATCCACCCAAGCGTTAAGGAGGAGTAGCGTTTTGAAACAAAAAGTTTACGGACGGCGCACGGCGCACGGCGCACGACGACGGACGAAGCACGATGACTAGGCCTATAGGTCATCCTGACCCTTTGGGTCAGATGACCTAAAAACTAAGAGTTGGTATTCTTCTGAAAAGTAACTTGTGCCTGATCCCTATAATGACAAATGAATAAAAAATACTTTGAAAAATGCTGATTTTGTAAATGTATATGTATTTTTAAGATCAGACATTTACCATAGGGACACATATTCCCCGAAACCATATTCACTGAAGCGGAAATGTAATACACCAACAACAACAGAGACCGGAAGTGACGTTTTTTATGAATACACGGAGAAGATGTCTGAGGTATTTCGTGCATTCCTGAACTAATTTCCTTCATGTGTCGAACAGGGCACTCACGTGATTGATGTAATTTAGAGATATGATGACAGAACTACGAGCAATTTCCTCGTTTTGTGACCCTGTATCTCGTGTAGTGTGGCGATTGTCAATGGATGTCAGAATGGGTTTATACAGCACGCGACAGAACCCGGATGTTGCTGAAAAAAACATACTCCGTAACGTTTTTTTTGTCACATGATGTACACGTTCCTTATACAAAAACACGTGACAAGTCCAGGAGACTTTAACAACATGTATTTCACTAAAAGCCTTTTTGAAACTGTACGCTTCTGAAAATTTCTTTCAAAACCCTGTGTTCAGTATTTATTTATCTCTGATCAAACGGTAGACACGTCATCGGCTGAAAATGTTTACATTAATATCAAAAAAGGAAAAAAGGCGAATAAAATATCGTGTGTGATTTAATTCAGATCGCCATAAACCACGATACAAACTAGCTTTAAGTCCCAGCTGAAAACCTACTACGATCTTTTGAGTAGATATGGAGCTGGTTATGTAGGAAGAATACCGGAATAATGGGAGGCGCACGATATTATTTGAAGATGAATTCTAGCTATTGTTTGCCGGTTATATATAAATGTAAACATTGCATATATGTTATTATAAAGAGTAGTCAGGGACAGAATAGTCTAATATTAAAATGAAAAATACACCAAAATATCATTAAATAATGGATGAATTTTAAAAGGTTTCAAATGACATTGCAATTAAAGATTATATGAATAAATAAATAAATAAATAAATGTATAAATAAGATAGAAAATTTAAAAGGTACATGCATACAAACAAAAATGATATTTGTTTCATAAGAGTGAGCGTTGTTTATTTGCTTCTGGATAGAAATTGTAGAACCTACAACACTGATAAGTGAAAGGAACGACAACTATGCATAGACATTTTTGAATCTAATGTTCGTTGTTGGAAAGGAACTACAACTCTGAATATTTTGTTTTTGTTTCTGGGTAAGTGGGAAGTCCGTGGTATGCCATCCAGAGCAATTAGGGTAAAGTGACTTGAATATAACAACGACAGTACAGGCCGGCCGTGTCTGGTTACCGATCACAAACCGGCACGGGAAGGGAGCGTCGAACCTCAGATCTAAGGTTATGTGTCCAGCGCTCTAACCGACTGAGCTATCCCAGCCTCCGTCACTCTTCTACAGATATCGCAGTCTTAATTTATTTAGTGTAACGAACGACAGCTCTGACTAGAGATTGATGAGTCTAAGTTTAAGTGATTGTAACGAACGACAAGTCCGGATAGAGATTGTAGAATATAGTTTTAGTTAGTTTAACGAACGACAACTCTAACTAGATATTGCACAATCGGAAAACCACTCGGGCATTTCCGCCATATCTTCGGAAAGGCCCGAGTTGTTTTCCGATTGGAGATTGCAGAGTCTTATGATGGTTATTGCAACGAACGACAACTCTGAGTAGAGATTGGTGAGTCTTTTTTCAGTTAGTGTAATGACAGTTCTGGGTAGATACCGCAGAATCCAGTGTTTGAAGATCACAATTATATCACTCATATAACACACTAATTGTGAACATGATTGTATTTATTTGGGTGCTTTATAATGAACGATTATAGCAATTTTGTTGGTAAATACTACCACCGCGATCGATTATGGTGAATTAGCACGGAAATAAATATTGCACAAAATATTTATTAAGAAATTTAATTCCCTTTACAAATATCTTGAACAGCTACACCAATAGTTTCAATACAATAACTGATAAATTACTCCCTTCTTACTCACAAAACACGAGGCGGCACTCGGCCAACTTTTCCGAAAACTGAAAATTCACCGAAACGAAATTACATTAACATCCTCGCTACCTGGTGTCTTCCTATCAAGCAGTTAAAACCGACATCTAACTTCAAGTTATGACGGGTTTTATGGGATCTTATTATTTTTGGGAGCGTTAAAGTTATAAAGCATGCAAACTGGAGTCTTAAATCGTGGAGAGTGTAAACCGCCCGGCACTGGATTGTTATTTCATTACAACTGATAATGAAGATTCGCGGCTCAGACTGTGTTTCGGCCGGCTTTATCGATAGAAAACATCGTGCATCATGGCATATACCTAATGTCTAATTTCTATGCACATTCAAACTTCAAGAAAAAAAAAGGTAAAATTAAATTTTTCTTCGATGGTAATAAAAGATAGGGTTGAGTATTCACGCGGGTTAAAATTGAAACGAAGAATAATTTTAGAAATGCTTAGACCTGAACAATGCGGGTACATGGTGCACGTGTCATCATTCTGTTGAAGCGACTTACATGTAGCTTTTCTTTTCAGTCGCGGTCAGCATAGTACGCCAAAATCTATGTCACTTGGTTGTGTATTTTGGCACACAGTGTCAGTTGGCTGTGTATTTTAGCACAAAATGTCAGTTGGTTGTGTATTTTAGCACACAATGTCAGTTGGTTGTGTATTTTGGCACACAGTTTCAGTTGGTTGTGTATTTTAGCACACAATGTCAGTTGGTTGTGTATTTTAGCACACAATATAAGTTGGTTGTGTATTTTAGCACACAATGTCAGTTGGTTTTGTATTTTGGCACACAATGTCAAGCACACAATGTCAGTTGGTTTTGTATTTTGGCACACAATGTCAAGCACACAATGTCAGTTGGTTGTGTATTTTAGCACACAATGTCAGTTGGTTGTGTATTTTGGCACACAATGTCAGTTGGTTGTGTATTTTGGCACACAATGTCAGTTGGTTTTGTATTTTGGCACACCATGTCAGTTGGTTGTGTATTTTAGCACACAAGGTCAGTTGGTTGTGTATTTTGGCACACAGTTTCAGTTGGTTGTGTATTTTAGCACACAATGTAAGTTGGTTGTGTATTTTAGCACACAATGTCAGTTGGTTTTGTATTTTGGCACACAATGTCAAGCACACAATGTCAGTTGGTTTTGTATTTTGGCACACAATGTCAAGCACACAAGGTCAGTTGGTTGTGTATTTTAGCACACAATGTCAGTTGGTTTTGTATTTTGGCACACAATGTCAAGCACACAATGTCAGTTGGTTTTGTATTTTGGCACACAATGTCAAGCACACAAGGTCAGTTGGTTGTATATTTTAGCACACAAGGTCAGTTGGTTGTGTATTTTGGCACACAATGTCAGTTGGTTGTGTATTTTAGCACACAAGGTCAGTTGGTTTTGTATTTTAGCACACAATGTCAGTTGGTTTTGTATTTTAGCACACAATGTCAGTTGGTTGTGTAATTTGGCACACAGTGTCAGTTGGTGTATTTTAGCACACAGTGTCAGTTGGTTGTGTATTTTGGCACACAATGTCAGTTGGTTGTGTATTTTGGCACACAGTTTCAGTTGGTTGTGTATTTTAGCACACAAGGTCAGTTGGTTGTGTATTTTGGCACACAATGTCAGTTGGTTGTGTATTTTGGCACACAAGGTCAGTTGGTTTTGTATTTTAGCACACAATGTCAGTTGGTTTTGTATTTTGGCACACAATGTCGGTTGGTTGTGTATTTTAGCACACAATGTCAGTTGGTTGTGTATTTTGGCACACAATATCAGTTGGTTGTGTATTTTAGCACACAATGTCAGTTGGCTGTGTATTTTAGCACAGAATGTCAGTTTGTTTTGTATTTTGGCACACAATGTCAGTTGGCTGTGTATTTTAGCACAGAATGTCAGTTTGTTTTGTATTTTGGCACACAATATCAGTTGGTTGTGTATTTTAGCACACAATGTCAGTTGGTTGTGTATTTTAGCACACAATGTCAGTTGGTTGTGTATTTTAGCACACAATGTGCGTAGGTTGTGTATTTTAGCACACAATGTCAGTTGGTTGTGTATTTTAGCACACAATGTCAGTTGGTTGTGTATTTTAGCACACAATGTCAGTTGGTTGTGTATTTTGGCACACAGTATCAGTTGGTTGTGTATTTTAGCACACAGTGTCAGTTGGTAGTGTATTTTGGCACACAATGTCAGTTGGTGGTGTATTTTAGAACACAATGTCAGTTGGTGGTGTATTTTGGCACACAATGTCAGTTGGTGGTGTATTTTGGCACACAATGTCAGTTGGTTGTGTATTTTAGCACACAATGTCAGTTGGTTGTGTATTTTAGCACAGAATGTCAGTTTGTTTTGTATTTTGGCACACAATGTCAAGCACACAAGGTCAGTTGGTTGTGTATTTTAGCACACAGTGTCAGTTGGTAGTGTATTTTGGCACACAATGTCAGTTGGTGGTGTATTTTAGAACACAATGTCAGTTGGTGGTGTATTGTGGCACCCAGTGTCAGTTGGTTGTGTATTTTAGCACACAATGTAAGTTGGTTTTGTATTTTGGCACACAATGTCAAGCACACAATGTCAATTGGTTGTGTATTTTAGCACACAGTGTCAGTTGGTAGTGTATTTTAGCACACAGTGTCAGTTGGTGTATTTTGGCACACAATGTCAGTTGGTTGTGTAGTTAAGCACACAATGTAAGTTGGTTTTGTATTTTGGCACACAATGTCAAGCACACAATGTCAGTTGGTTGTGTATTTTAGCACACAATGTCAGTTGGTTGTGTATTTTGGCACACAGTGTCGTTGGTGTATTTTAGCACACAAGGTCAGTTGGTTGTGTATTTTAGCACACAGTATCAGTTGGTTGTGTATTTTGGCACACAGTATCAGTTGGTTGTGTATTTTGGCACACAGTATCAGTTGGTTGTGTATTTTGGCACACAGTGTCAGTTGGTTGTGTATTTTGGCACACAATGTCAGTTGGTTGTGTATTTTGGCACACAGTTTCAGTTGGTTTTGTATTTTAGCACACAATGTGCGTAGGTTGTGTAGTTTAGCACACAATGTGCGTAGGTTGTGTATTTTAGCACACAAGGTCAGTTGGTTGTGTATTTTGGCACACAATGTCAGTTGGTTGTGTATTTTAGCACACAATGTCAGTTGGTTGTGTATTTTAGCACACAATGTCAGTTGGTTGTGTAGTTTAGCACACAATGTGCGTAGGTTGTGTATTTTAGCACACAATGTCAGTTGGTTGTGTATTTTAGCACACAATGTCAGTTGGTTGTGTATTTTAGCACACAATGTCAGTTGGTTGTGTATTTTGGCACACAATGTAAGTTGGTTGTGTATTTTAGCACACAATGTCAGTTGGTTGTGTATTTTGGCACACAGTATCAGTTGGTTGTGTATTTTAGCACACAGTGTCAGTTGGTAGTGTATTTTGGCACACAATGTCAGTTGGTGGTGTATTTTAGAACACAATGTCAGTTGGTGGTGTATTTTGGCACACAATGTCAGTTGGTGGTGTATTTTGGCACACAATGTCAGTTGGTTGTGTATTTTAGCACACAATGTCAGTTGGTTGTGTATTTTAGCACAGAATGTCAGTTTGTTTTGTATTTTGGCACACAATGTCAAGCACACAAGGTCAGTTGGTTGTGTATTTTAGCACACAGTGTCAGTTGGTAGTGTATTTTGGCACACAATGTCAGTTGGTGGTGTATTTTAGAACACAATGTCAGTTGGTGGTGTATTGTGGCACCCAGTGTCAGTTGGTTGTGTATTTTAGCACACAATGTAAGTTGGTTTTGTATTTTGGCACACAATGTCAAGCACACAATGTCAATTGGTTGTGTATTTTAGCACACAGTGTCAGTTGGTAGTGTATTTTAGCACACAGTGTCAGTTGGTGTATTTTGGCACACAATGTCAGTTGGTTGTGTAGTTAAGCACACAATGTAAGTTGGTTTTGTATTTTGGCACACAATGTCAAGCACACAATGTCAGTTGGTTGTGTATTTTAGCACACAATGTCAGTTGGTTGTGTATTTTGGCACACAGTGTCAGTTGGTGTATTTTAGCACACAAGGTCAGTTGGTTGTGTATTTTGGCACACAGTGTCAGTTGGTGTATTTTAGCACACAATGTCAGTTGGTTTTGTATTTTAGCACACAATGTTGGTTGGTTGTGTATTTTAGCACACAATGTTGGTTGGTTGTGTATTTTAGCACACAGTGTCAGTTGGTTGTGTATTTGAGCACACAATGTCAGTTGGTTGTGTATTTGAGCACACAGTATCAGTTGGTTGTGTATTTGAGCACACAGTATCAGTTGGTTGTGTATTTGAGCACACAGTATCAGTTGGTTGTGTATTTTGGCACACAATGTCAGTTGGTTGTGTAGTTAAGCACACAATGTCAGTTGGTTGTGTATTTGAGCACACAGTATCAGTTGGTTGTGTATTTGAGCACACAGTATCAGTTGGTTGTGTATTTGAGCACACAGTGTCAGTTGGTTGTATGTATTTTTATTAGTTAGTGTCACTTGGTCGTGGTGGATTTAACATTCGATGATATTTTTACTTTTCACTCTGGAGTAGTAGTCTTTCAGAGTAAGAGGAAAAGTACACGGCCGAATTGAGAAAAATCGTTTCAATGGGCTGATGTGATTAGATTGAGAGATACAATCCGGATCAGAATCCTGTTTTTTCTCAGTTGACTCCCATCTCCCTATATCAGTATGATTTAGTGTTTGTATCCGACTCCTTTAGCACGTTCAGCATATTTGCTTACCATTTATAAGTTGTAAAACAATGTTATAAAAACACAAAGAAAATAACCACAAATGATAAACAAGAAAGCACATCAATACAATAGTATATAAATAAGATAAACTCCCCGTTAGTGTTATCCGGCTATCACGATAAACCAGCGAGATCATAACTCACTCACAAAATAGGTAGCAGCATGCAACCCATCCTAACAACAGTCTTAACAACAGTTCCGAGCAACTTGAGTGAGATTAGCGGTGTTTCCTATAATTCTATCTCCGATATCTCCAATCTATAATTGTAGCTCTTAGGGAAGAGATAAGTTATAATTTCGTAAGTGAAATGAATGGCCGACATTTTACAAAGGAATAGCTAGTATATAGTGTTGTGTCTCGCGATATTATGGTTTGGGTTGTGTGTTGGGGATTGGGATAACATTCCGTCTTTCCTCAACAGGGCATGATTTAAATCATTCAAAAGAAATAATTTTAGTTTTAAATACATTTTGTTTTAAGGCTCAGCAGATAAAGATAGAGAGTGGATGAAAAGTATTGGTGCTTTCTTTTCTTTTGTTTTTAATTTTTAAGACAAGAACAATAGATTTCATAGTAAAAAGACGTTTGGAGATAATAGTGATGTCTATATAGTAAATAAAATATATAGATATAGCAAAATACCGTTATCCTGCTAGGCATTAACGACATAAATCAGGTTAGTACGTTATAAAAAAACCGTTGATGGAGCGAAATTCAAATAATACACGAAGGTTTAAATGTTGCTGTTAAGTGAACTTGATGGTTCTCAGGTCAATTGGAACTGTATACATGTATAGTATGTCATGTTCAAATACGCAAACACAAGAAGCTCTTGAATACAGCGTAGTTAGAACCCTAGATATTTTGGTTTGTCATCCACTGAACGTTATATAACGGGGCTTTAGATAGCTGCACAGCGACAATTAATGCAAATCTGTGATAGGATGGCGTCCGCCGAACTAGACTGTATAAAAAACACCACCGTCTAGTCGTTCAAAGTTAAACTCCACATAAACAATAATAAGTTGTATACACGACGGGCCCGGCTATTGTTAAGGAGCCACTTTCACTCTCCCGGGGGACGGGCTAGTGTCATAGGCATGGCTGCAGTCACGTCTGAGCGAGACTATCTCCATTTCTGTTATTCCATTACTGTTGAACATACATAATCCTCTAAAGCGAGGCTGACACATCATCTAAATTAAATCGGATATGACGTCATTTGCATATATTTTTAATGTTACACAATCCAAATAAATCGATTTTTACCAAAATATCCAGTGTGACATTTCATGTAGGTAGCTCAGTGAAGGAAGAAATTAATTTTCCTTGAATAATTCACTAATTGACTTGACAATAACACCGGGCAATGCCAAAAAATAAATCGATAATTATTTTTCACAATTGAATTTTATGTTAAGACGTTAAATTTTATTAACGCATAATTGAGTTAAATTCAATTTTGCGTTCTCGATCCCTGAAAAAACACCACAGCACCGTTTTTGTACACGTACTGAATTAGATCATGTGTTTAGATGTTGTGAGCTTCAACGAGGCCTCAAACTGCATTTAATGGTCTGACTCGTCAATATATCACACTTCCAGTCCAAAATATCAATAAATAGATAAAAAAACAAACACATAAATATTTTTTTTGTAATTATGATTTCAATGGGAGGAATCTTCATCATCTATCTTGGCTCTCACTTTGAGAACACGACTTTACTTTTCTTTTTGCACAGATTTTTCTTAAAACAACATATCCAAAGTATTTACTTCAGAAGTAAGAGTAGACCACGGTCACTACGGAGGATGTTTACTTCAAGATGTAAGAGTAGACCTCGGTCACTATAGAGGGATGTTTACTTCAAAAGTAAGAGTAGACAACGGTCACTACAGAGGATGTTTACTTCAGAAGTAAGAGTAGACTACGGTCACTACAGAGGATGTTTACATCAGGAGTAAGAGTAGACCACGGTCACTACAGAGGATGTTTACTTCAGGAGTAAGAGTAGACCACGGTCACTACAGAGGATGTTTACTTCAGAAGTAAGAGTAGACCACCGTCACTACAGAGGATGTTTACTTCAGAAATAAGAGTAGACCACGGTCACTACAGAGGATGTTTACTTCAGAAGTAAGAGTAGACCTCGGTCACTATAGAGGATGTTTACTTCAGAAGTAAGAGTAGACCACCGTCACTACAGAGCATGTTTACTTCAGAAATAAGAGTAGACCACGGTCACTACAGAGGATGTTTACTTCAGAAATAAGAGTAGACCACGGTCACTATAGAGGATGTTTACTTCAGAAGTAAGAGTAGACCACGGTCACTACAGAGGATGTTTACTTCAGAAGTAAGAGTAGACCACGGTCACTACAGAGGATGTTTACTTCAGAAATAAGAGTAGACCTCGGTCACTACAGAGGATGTTTACTTCAGAAATAAGAGTAGACCACGGTCACTACAGTGGATGTTTACTTCAGAAGTAAGAGTAGACCCCGGTCACTACAGAGGATGTTTACTTCAGAAGTAAGAGTAGACCACGGTCACTACAGAGGATGTTTACTTCAGAAATAAGAGTAGACCTCGGTCACTACAGAGGATGTTTACTTCAGAAATAAGAGTAGACCACGGTCACTACAGTGGATGTTTACTTCAGAAGTAAGAGTAGACCCCGGTCACTACAGAGGATGTTTACTTCAGAAGTAAGAGTAGACCTCGGTCACTACAGAGGATGTTTACTTCAGAAGTAAGAGTAGACCACGGTCACTATAGATGATATTTACTTCAGAAGTAAGAGTAGACTACGGTCACTACAGAGGATGTTTACTTCAGAAATTAGAGTAGACCACGGTCACTACAGAGGATGTTTACTTCAGAAGTAAGAGTAGACCTCGGTCACTATAGAGGATGTTTACTTCAGAAGTAAGAGTAGACCACGGTCACTACAGAGGATGTTTACTTCAGAAGTAAGAGCAGACCACGGTCACTACAGAGGATGTTTACTTCAGAAATAAGAGTAAACCACGGTCACTACAGAGGATGTTTACTTCAGAAGTAAGAGTAGACCACGGTCACTACAGAGGATGTTTACTTCAGGAGTAAGAGTACACCACGGTCACTACAGAGGATGTTTACTTCAGAAGTAAGAGTAGACCTCGGTCACTACAGAGGATGTTTACTTCAGAAATAAGAGTAAACCACGGTCACTACAGAGGATGTTTACTTCAGAAGTAAGAGTAGACCACGGTCACTACAGAGGATGTTTACTTCAGAAGTAAGAGCAGACCACGGTCACTACAGAGGATGTTTACTTCAGAAGTAAGAGTAGACTACGGTCACTACAGAGGATGTTTACTTCAGAAATAAGAGCAGACCACGGTCACTACAGAGGATGTTTACTTCAGAAGAAAGAGTAGACTACGGTCACTACAGAGGATGTTTACTTCAGAAGTAAGAGTAGACCACGGTCACTACAAAGGATGTTTACTTCAGAAGTAAGAGTAGACCACGGTCACTACAGAGGATGTTTACTTCAGAAGTAAGAGTAGACCACGGTCACTACAGAGGATGTTTACTTCAGAAGTAAGAGTAGACTACGGTCACTACAGAGGATGTTTACTTCAGAAGTAAGAGTAGACTACGGTCACTACAAAGGATGTTTACTTCAGAAGTAAGAGCAGACCACGGTCACTATAGAGGATGTTTACTTCAGAAGTAAGAGTAGACCACGGTCACTACAGAGGATGTTTACTTCAGAAGTAAGAGTAGACCTCGGTCACTACAGAGGATGTTTACTTCAGAAGTAAGAGTAGACCACGGTCACTACAGTGGATGATTACTTCAGAAGTAGGAGTAGACCACGGTCACTACAGTGGATGTTTACTTCAGAAGTAAGAGTAGACCACGGTCACTATAGAGGATGTTTACTTCAGAAGTAAGAGCAGACCACGGTCACTATAGAAGATATTTACTTCAGAAGTAAGAGTAGACCACGGTCACTACAGAGGATGTTTACTTCAGATGGAAGAGCAGACCACGGTCACTATAGAGGATGTTTACTTCAGAAGTAAGAGTAGACCACGGTCACTACAGAGGATGTTTACTTCAGAAGTAAGAGTAGACCACGGTCACTATAGAGGATGTTTACTTCAGAAGTAAGAGTAGACCACGGTCACTACAGAGGATGTTTACTTCAGAAGTAAGAGTAGACCACGGTCACTACAGAGGATGTTTACTTCAGAAGTAAGAGTAGACCACGGTCACTATAGAGGATGTTTACTTCAGAAGTAAGAGTAGACTACGGTCACTACAGAGGATGTTTACTTCAGAAATAAGAGTAGACCACGGTCACTATAGAGGATGTTTACTTCAGAAGTAAGAGTAGACTACGGTCACTACAGAGGATGTTTACTTCAGAAATAAGAGTAGACCACGGTCACTACAGAGGATGTTTACTTCAGAAATAAGAGTAGACCACGGTCACTACAGAGGATGTTTACTTCAGAAGTAAGAGTAGACCTCGGTCACTACAGAGGATGTTTACTTCAGAAGTAAGAGTAGACCACGGTCACTACAGAGGATGTTTACTTCAGAAGTAAGAGTAGACTACGGTCACTACAGAGGATGTTTACTTCAGAAGTAAGAGTAGACTACGGTCACTACAGAGGATGTTTACTTCAGAAGTAAGAGTAGACCACCGTCACTACAGAGGATGTTTACTTCAGAAGTAAGAGTAGACCTCGGTCACTACAGAGGATGTTTACTTCAGAAGTAAGAGTAGACCACGGTCACTACAGAGGATGTTTACTTCAGAAGTAAGAGTAGACTACGGTCACTACAGTGGATGTTTACTTCAGAAGTAAGAGTAGACCCCGGTCACTACAGAGGATGTTTACTTCAGAAGTAAGAGTAGACCACGGTCACTACAGAGGATGTTTACTTCAGAAATAAGAGTAGACCTCGGTCACTACAGATGATATTTACTTCAGAAGTAAGAGTAGACTACGGTCACTACAGAGGATGTTTACTTCAGAAATTAGAGTAGACCACGGTCACTACAGAGGATGTTTACTTCAGAAGTAAGAGTAGACCACGGTCACTACAGAGGATGTTTACTTCAGGAGTAAGAGTACACCACGGTCACTACAGAGGATGTTTACTTCAGAAGTAAGAGTAGACCTCGGTCACTACAGAGGATGTTTACTTCAGAAATAAGAGTAAACCACGGTCACTACAGAGGATGTTTACTTCAGAAGTAAGAGTAGACCACGGTCACTACAGAGGATGTTTACTTCAGAAGTAAGAGTAGACTACGGTCACTACAGAGGATGTTTACTTCAGAAGTAAGAGTAGACTACGGTCACTACAGAGGGTGTTTACTTCAGAAGTAAGAGTAGACTACGGTCACTACAGAGGATGTTTACTTCAGAAGTAAGAGTAGACTACGGTCACTACAGAGGATGTTTACTTCAGAAGTAAGAGTAGACCACGGTCACTACAGAGGATGTTTACTTCAGAAATAAGAGTAGACTATGGTCACTACAGAGGGTGTTTACTTCAGAAATAAGAGTAAACCACGGTCACTACAAAGGATGTTTAGAGTAAACCACGGTCTCGACATTTTGCTGAGACATGTGACTGTCATGTGGTTGAGACATGCGTTTGAGACATATGGTTGAGACATGTGGCTGATACATGTGGTTGAGATATGTGGCTGATACATGTGGCTGATACATGTGACAGAGACATGTGACAGAGACATGTGGCTGATACATGTGACAGAGACATGTGGTTGAGACATGTGACTAATAAATGTGACAGAAACATGTGACAGAGACATGTGGCTGATACATGTGACAGAGACATGTGACTGAGACTGTTAGAGTGTTTGTACTGCTATCTGGAAACCTCTATCCAAAACAGTTATGATTTGAGAATATTTCTGATATATAAATACACAATTTCGAACCGCGGTAAAGATTGTAACACGACAACTTCTTCAGTTAAGAAAGATGGGCAGGTGTTGATTTCAACACAGGTAATGACTCACGACATGCCTATAACCAAGCTAACATCATCTTGTTGACAAAATTGTTCTTGACTCTCATGAACTGCGGGAAAGATTTCGTGACGTCATTTTCATGGTGTTAAATTACCCCGATATGATGCGACACTTCGCTCCCAGGGGGCGCTGCTAAAGTATTTACCGGGGACTACGAACGTGAAGTGCGAGGAGTGAGCCATCCTATAGTTGATCAATGGTTCTATGCATCGAGTTTTTTTTTAAACTTGGCTCTGTAATTTCGCAGTGACTTACTGCGCGTGCGTATAGGGTAATATTTGACGCTTTATTATATATAGATCGTACATAAATAAGCTTATCTCGTTTCAAACAATAAACGTCTATATATCTTGGCTAATCAGATGTTGTTTGCACATGATATCAGATGATTTCCGAATTATTTAAGAGGGTTTCCGAACGGAACAAAACTGGCAGTTTCGGAATTCATCGATATCACTCTGCTTTTAATGCTATACCGTAAACATGTACATTTGTAGGTTTCATTCACCAAACCTTTACAAACTATCGGAATGTTTTGGATTGTACAGGTATTAATGCCAAAATGCCGGTCGATATAGATGTAGCCACGTAGTATAACTCGTATCTGTAATATTACTAGGACTATAGTATTCCTCGTATTGATGAACACAATACTCCTATTCCAAATATTACACAGAAAACCTATGCTAGTTAAAATTCGATTATAATAAATTACTCGGAAATTCACGATGTGCTCATGTGCTCCAGATACTGAAGCTCGGCAAAGCCTCGGGTCACGACGAAATTAGTCATTATATGTTGAAGAGTATTTGTCATACAATTTGTAAACCTTTAGAGATATAATTTAGTGTTACTGTCCGCCGGTATCTATCCAAAGATATAGAAATCAGCAATAGTTATGCCTTTATTCAAAAAAGGCGATAAACCTTTTTTCTTTCAAATTACCGACCAATATCTCTTTTGTCTACTTCTGGCAAGATTTTTGAACGTGTTATTTTTATTTATTTTAAGTTTTTTATTTCCATTATTTTTCATCAAACATTTTTT